>NC_135892.1:53492934-53670564 GCF_964194155.1 Cetorhinus maximus
ATTATATTTCAAAAGTACTTCATTGTCTGTAAAGTGCTTTTAGATTATGAAAGATGCTATATAAATAGAAGCACTGTCTTTTTAAAGTGATTGTTAATTACTGGATGAAGACTATTAGCATTCAATGAAATTGGAACCCATGATGATTATAGCTATTAGGTAAATCTCTTATAATGAGCTTAAGTGTGGCTCAAAAGGGCACAGTTTCTATAATACCATAAGACATAGGAGCAGAAATTAGGCCATTCGGCCCATCGAGTCTGCTCCGCCATTCAATCATGGCTGATAAGTTTCTCAGCTCCATTCTCACACCTTCTCCCCGTAACTTTTGATCCCCTTACCAATCAAGAACCTATCTATCTCGGTCTTAAATACACTCAATGAACTGGCCTCCACAGCCATCTGTGGCAATGAATTCCATAGATTCACCACTCTCTGGCTAAAGAAGTTTCTCCTCATCTCTGTTCTAAAAGGTCTTCCCTTTACTCTGAGGCTGTGCCCTCGGGTCCTAGTCTCTCCTACTAATGGAAACATCTTCCCCACGTACACTCTATCCAGGACTTTCAGTATTCTGTAAGTTTCAATCAGATCCCCCCCCTCATCCTTCTAAACTCCATCAAGTATAGACCCAGAGTCCTCAAACATTCCTCATATATTAAGCCTTTCATTCCTGGGATCATTCTCCTGAACCTCCTCTGGACCCTCTCCAGGACCAGCACATCCTTCCTGAGATACGGGGCACAAAATTGCTCACAATATTCTAAATGTGGTCTGACCAGAGCCTTATAAAGCCTCAGCAGCACATCCCTGCTTTTATATTCTAGTCCTCTCGAAATAAATGCCAACATTGCATTTGCCTTCCTAATTACTGCGTCAACATGCAAGTTAACCTTAAGAGAATCCTGGACTAGGACTCCCAAGTCCCTTTGCACTCCAGATTTCTGAATTCTCTCCCCATTTAGAAAATAGTCTATGCCTCTATTCTTCCTACCAAAGTGCATGAACTCACACTTCCCCACGTTGTATTCCATCTGCCACTTCTTCTTTCTCCTAGCCTGTCCAAATCCTTCTGCAGCCTCCCCGCCTCCTCAATACTGCCTGCCCCTCCACCTATCTTTGTATCATCTGCAAACTTAGCCAGGATGCCCTCAGTTCCTTCATCTAGATCATTAATGTATAAAGTGAAAAGTTGTGGTCCCAACACTGACCCCTGCGGAACTCCACTAGTCACCGGCTGCCATCCTGAGAAGGACCCCCTTATCCCCACTCTCTGCCTCCTGCCAGACAACCAATCTTCTATCCATGCTAGTACCTTGCCTCTAACACCATGGGCTCTTATCTTACTGAGCAGCCTCCTGTGCGGCACCTTGTCAAAGGCCTTCTGGAAGTCCAAGTGGATAACATCCATTGGCTCTCCTTTGTCTAACCTACTCGTTACCTCCTCAAAGAATTCTAACAGATTTGTCGGGCATGACCTCCCCTTGATGAAACCATGCTGACTTTGCCTGATTTTACCATGCACTTCCAAGTATTCTGAAATCTCATCCTTAATAATGGACTCTAAAATCTTACCAATGAATGAGGTCAGGCTAATCGGCCTGTAATATCCCGTCTTTTGCCTCACTCCCTTCTTAAACAGGGGGGTTACATTAGTGATTTTCCAGTCCTCTGGGACCCTCCCTGACTCCAGTGATTCCTGAAAGATCGCCACTAACGCCTCCACTATCTCTTCAGCTATCTCCTTCAGAACTCGGGTATAATCCATCTGGTCCAGGTAATTTATCCACCTTCAGACCTTTCAGTTTTCCTAGCACTTTCTTCTTGGTAATGGCCACCATACTCACCTCTGCCCCCCAACTCTCTTGAACTTTGGGGATGTCACTCGTGTGTTCCACTGTGAAGACTGACACAAAGTACCTATTCAGTTCCTCCGCCATTTCTTTGTTCCCTACTACTACTTCTCCAGCGTCATTTTCCACCGGCCCAATGTCCACTTTTGCCTCTCTCTTATCCTTTTATATCTAAAAAAAACTCTTGCAATCTTCTTTTATATTACTGGCTAGTTTACCTTCATATTTAATCTCCCTCCTTATTTCTTTTTTAGTTGTCCTCTGTTGGTCTTTGTAGGCTTCCCAATCCCCTGGTTTCCCACTGCTCTTCGCCGCATTGTATGCTTTCTCTTTAGCTTTGATGCTGTCCCTGACTTCCCTTGTCAGCCATGGTTGCCTCGTCCTCCCTTTAGTATGCTTCTTCTTCCTCTGGATGAATTTTTGCTGTGTCTCCCAAATTACTCCCAGAACTCCTGCCTTTGTTGTTCCACTGTCTTTCCTGCTAGCCTCATCTCCCAGTCAATTCTGGCCAGCTCCTCCTTCATGCCTCTGTAGTTGCCTTTATTCAACTGTAATACCGTTATATCTGATTCCAGCTTTTTCCTCTCAAATTGCAGGGTAAATTCTATCATATACAAGGAGTTAACAGTTACAATTCAAGTGTATCAGAATAGTGGGGCCTTTTGCTATGAAGAGAGTTTCTTATAACAACCTTAATCGTTATCAGAGGGGTTTTACATATTGTCATTAGTTTATTTTAAAATAAAAATTGTATTGAATCTTACAAAGGGCTAAAGTGTTACTCAACCACAGTACTTTGAATTATTTGTCAGTCATTTTGATGAAAGGCTACAATTTAGCATAACCTACAAAAATTCTTTAAGTGCTAGTTTTCATTTTTAGAAGTTTCATCTTAAGCATAGTGATGGTTCCATAAAAATGCTGAATTTTGAGACTCTCCCTGTCAGCCCTTCTTACAGCAGCCATATGGCACACAATCAGACCTGCAATCACTATGTCCACATTTGTAGAGCATGATTTCAGGATTATGCTATTACCCATCTGTTTCTTCAAAAAAGCCATGAACCCTTATAGAAAGGTCACTGGCTGAACTGCACAGAGGATTCTATAAATTCGTCTCTTTTCACTCAGGATCCCTTCAGTGGCTTACTCTACAGTGTGGCCATTTTAGAAGGATCGGAGAAAATGTTCAGAGTCGGTTGTGCTAACTGTAAGCTAGTAACAATCCTCTTGTCATACATTCATATTTCAGTTTTCAAATACTGACCAAAAAAGCAAGACATACATGAGCAATATCTTCCACTTATAATTATGAATAAAATAGCTTTTAAAGCAATTATAGCTTGCCATAATAATACAATATTTACCATTCCAATCCCTTGCAATTCTTTAAATCCCAAGTAGTTTTGATGCTATAATGTGTCTCTGTTTACAGCAGGCAAATTCATCTACCCATGTAACTCGACTGAATAACAAATTCAAATAAACATATCAGGAGTTGGGATTTTTAAATGTAAAACAATGCCCATTGTCTGCTCCTCCTAAAGTCGCAAAGGTTAAACTTTCAAGCCCCAAAAAACTGTTCCAATTGAATTAACAGCAAAATGTCATCAAAGTACAGTGCCAAGGAGGTGACAGAAATTAATGGTAAAATGAATACAAATCAAATGAATAATGTACACACTCACTCCAACAATTAGTGAAAACTCTAGCTCAATGTCCATGCCATAACAGGGTGGAATTTCATCTTGCCAACTGTTACCAGCAAACTAGAATTAATGTTTGACAAGACAAATGGTATCAGATACTGAACCTACCCAAATTAACACCGCTTGACTCAAGGTTACATCTCTGGCAATATTCTGCTAGTATGCTAAATATAGTATTTTACAAAATGTACATTAGCAGCTACATGTATATACAAATGTAATTAATAGATAAACACAAATGCTGACTATAAATCATATTCGTGCCAGGCAAACTATAAACTGAAAGTTAGCAGTGAATGTTTTAGCAGGTTGTGATGAATCAACAGGATTCATATTCTTACTGTTCAATTGGGGACCTGAGATATGCAGAAACCCATTAGTACTCTTAAGAGGTGAACCAAAGTAAGAAATCTACATAAATAGTTTCACTTTACTAACTTGACTTTAGAGAGTCAACTTAGCTTCCAAATCACTAAATAGACGTAAGACAACTGGCAAACATGCATTTGCGTCCTCATTAAAGGGAAGAAATGATAGCAGGAATTCCTATCAAATTGTATGATGAGCAACACAAGTCACAGTAAAATATGTGATTGCATTGTCACCATCCATCTGACTACAACATGGACATGAATCAGACTCAACTGAATGATGGTACCATTGGTTGGAGATGCAAAAGAAACTTCTTGCACTTTGTATATCCCAATCAAGATAGGCACTGAATCCTCCATATATGAGCAAGTGTCTGCATACTTGGCCTCTAATATCTTCCAGCAGCTGTCACCCCCAGCCCTGAGTTTCCACTTCATTGGCCATAGTATTTCATGAAAATCCAGCGCAGATTATTTCTCACCCTATGTGTACAAATGGTGTTAAAATTGTTGATCATTTAATATCAATGCCATTATACATGTGCAATGCCACTAAATGTCTAGTCTAACAGCCAACGCACACACAATCTGGTCAGACCCCTAGAATGTCTTTGATTTCAATAACAGAATCCAAGGTGAGACAACGAGCCAGTCCACAGCACAATCTATATACTCAAAAATAATATAATTGTGAAAAACGTTCAAAGAGTTGGAGTGGTTGAATGCAATTCCTGCTAACCTGTTAATTACTATACACATAAAAAATGAAAGCACATTCTGATAATGGCATTACAGTCAACCAGTTAAAATCAGATTTTTTTTACTTTACAAATATTCAGATTAAATCATTAATCCCTAATTCTTCATTCACTCACTCCACCAGTTCTCTGAATTCTTGTTTTGCCAATTGGAGGTTATTTTCTTTTGACTGATTCACTGCAGGCCTGTCGTGTCAGGGCAAGTGTCACAGCCCGGCCTTTCTTGCCCACTCCTCTGTTGATCGTAACGGTTTTTTTTTTGTAATTTATAAGGATGAAGGTATTAATTTAATTTCTGTGCTTAACCATTTACGTGCTGATTTTGCAAAGAACTCAGTCCGACAAGCTTTCTTGAATTTAAACACAAAGGGGTTAGCTTTTATTGAGTTAAAAAAACCCACACAGATAAAGATATTAAAAAAGGTAAACCAACGTCCCAGCCTTTGCAACACACATACATGCACACACACACACACACACACACACACACACAATCATGCCAAAATTACAAGTTATACAGTAGGAGTTACTTTTTGGTCAAATTAAAATTCAATGATAAAATGTTAAAAAAAATAATCCACTGTTTATGACTCCTTTGCTGGTATTTGTGGCTGAGGCAATTTTTTTTCCATGGTAGTCTTGAAATTCCATTGGAGTTGAAGCTGATATAAACTGCAATTTCTGGAGACAGTCTTTTTTTAAAACATAATCTGTCTTTTCCAAAGTTGATAATATTGCACCTAATGTTCCTTTCAGTGGAAATTCCCTATCCCTATGATGGGTTCCAGATTGTAATAGAGATGGGGTCTTGAACTTGAAGGGAGAGAAAAATGGTGTCACTGCTCCATTGGTAGATTTCTTCCAGACTGTCCTTTTAGCAGCTTGGGTATTGTAATAAAAGGCATTTCAAAATGTTTCTTCTGGTCACATGACCTCTCTCCCCATAATGATTTAAGAAGGTAATTGATTAGCTCATGATTAGACAGACCATGGCTATTGTTTTATGGCCTAGGTGATTAGTTTCTTTATCACTTCTGAATGGGCCATTCTTCCCTGAGATGAGCTAGGACTTGGGGCCTGAGTGATGTTCTCTATCAAACTCAGTGCTTCACACCCACCCATTCTTTTCTTTTCTTTTCAACATTCATGATTCCATTCCAACTTACTGATGACTCCTACATTCATTGATATTTCCTCCAGTCCTCTGAGAGGTGAGTTGTATGTTTGGGCAATGTGGATTTGTATTGGTTAAGTCGGATGTTGGACTGGTATAGAGTGATATTGCACTGGATGGATGAGATAATGGACTGGGTGAGTTGGATGTCATAAAGTCATTTATGGCATAGAAGGCGAGCATTCAGCCCACTGAGTCCATACTGGTTCCCTATAGAGCCATTCAGTCCCATTGCCCTGCTCAATCCAGGTAGCCCCGAAATTTTATTTCCTTCAAGTGCCCATCTAATTTTCTTTTGAAATCATTCAAGGTCACTGCTTCAACCACCCTCATGGGCAGTGTGTTCCAGGTCATTACCACTCGCTGTGTAAAAAAGTTCTTCCTCACATCACCACCCTGCCGCACCCCCCCCCCCCCCCCCCCCACCTCCCCACTGCATGTCTTACCCAAAATGTTAAATCTATGTCCTCAAGACCTTGTGCCATCAGCTAAGGGGAAGCGTTTTTCCTTGTCTACCTTATTTAAACCTATTATAATCTTGCACATCTTTATTAAACCTCCCCTCAATCTCCTTTGCTCCAAGGAGAACAACCCCAGCTCCTTCAACTTAACCTTGTAATTAAAATCCCCCAGCCCTAGAACCATTCTGGTAAATCTCCTCTGCACCCTCTCAAGGACCATCACATCCTTCCTAAAGTGTGGTGAGCAGAACAGGATGCAATACTCTAGTTGTGGCCTAACCAGAGTTTTATAAATGTTCAGCTTATTTTTACTTGCTTTTGCACTCAATGCCTCTTATTTATGAAGACAAAATCCCATGTACTTTGGTAACTACTGTCTTAATGCCCTGCCCTGTCACCTTCAAAAATCTATGCATGTAATAGGTCCCCAGGTCCATCTATTGCTGCACACTCTTTAGAACTGTGCTACTAAGTCTATCTTGGCTTCCTATATCCCTTTTGCCAAAATGCATCACCTCACATTTCTCTGCATTACATTCCATTTGCCACAATGTTCCATTTTGGTCTGGGCGTGTGGGATATGAGCCGGGTGAGCGGGATATGAGCCGGGTGAGCGGGATATGGGCCGAGTGAGCGGGATATGAGCTGGTTGAGCGGGATGTTGGCTGGTTGAGCGGGATGTTGGCTGGGTGAGCGGGATGTTGGCTGGGTGAGCGGGATGTTGGCTGGGTGAGCGGGATGTTGGCTGGGTGAGCGGGATGTTGGCTGGGTGAGCTGGATATGGGCTGGTGAGTGGGTTATGGGCTGGGTTGAGCGGGATATGAGCTGGGAGCAGGTTATGGGAAGGTTGAGTGGAATATGGGATAGGTTAATGGGATATGAGCTGTGTGAGTGTGATATGGGCTAGGTGAGCAGGATATGGGATGGGTGAGCATGATGTTGGACTGGGGGAGCGGAACATGGGAAGGGGGAGTGGGATATGGGAAGGGGGAGTGGGATATGGGCAGAGAATGACTAAAAGGTTAATCAGGAGAAAGAAATTAGAGTAAGAGAGGAAGCTAGCTAGAAATGTGAAAAAAGGATAGCAAGAGTTTCTACAGGTATTTTAAAAGGAAAAGAGTAAGTAAATTTAGTGTTGGTCCTCTAGAGACTGACAATGGGGAGTTAATAATACATAATAAGGAAATGGTGGGTGAAATGAACAAATGTTTTACTTTTGTCTTCACTATGGAGGATACAAAAAACATTCGAGTAATAGCTGTAAATCAGGAGATGGAAGGGAGAGGTGAACTTGGTGAAATTACAATCACTAGGGAAGTGGTACTGAGCAAACTGATGGAGCTGTGGGCTGTCAAGCCCCTGGACTTTAGGGCCTTAAAAGAGGCGGCTAATGAGGTAGTAGATGCATTGATGTTAATTTTCCAAAATTTGCTAGATTCTGGAAAGGTTCCATCAGACTGGAAAGTAGCAAATATAATGCTTCCATTCAAGAAGGGAGGGAGGCAGAAAATGGGAAACTATAGGCCAGTTAGCTTGATGTTTGTTGTGGGATAGGCGTTAGAATTGATTGTTAAGGAAGTTATATCTGGGCATTTAGAGAAACTCAAAGTAATCGGGAAGAGTCAGCATGGTTTTGTGAAAGGGAAATCATGCTTAACCAAGTTATCGGAGTTCTTTGAAGGAGTAACCTGCGCTGTGGATAAAGGGGAGCCTGTAGACCTGCTGCTCCTGGAGTTCCAGAAGGCATTTGATAAGGTGCCACATCAACGTTATTGCAGAAAATAAAAGCTCATGGTGTAGTGGGTAATGTATTAGCATGGATAGAAGTTTGGCTGGTTGACAGAAAACAGACAGTATGCATAAGTCGATCTTTTTCTGATTGGCAAGATGTGATGAGTGAAGTCTCACAGGGGTCTGTGCTGGGGCCTCAGCTTTTTACAATTTATATCAATGACTTAGATTAGGGGAGTTAAGGCACGATAGCTAAATTTGCAGATGACATAAAGATAGGTAGGAAAGTATGTTGTGAACAAGACATAAGGGCCAGTATTTTACAGTCGGTGTACGGGGGTGGGCCCAACACGCAGGCGCATAAAATGATGCGCGATGACGTTAGGCATGTGTCCCAATGTCATCGCACTGTCTCATGTTTCATTTGGCGGGCGCGCACCAGAGTTAGCTGCGCACCCGCCAATAATTTAAAGGTCTATTAAGGCCATTAAGGAACTAATTAATTTCAAATTTACACTGCCCGTCCAACCTAATGTTTGGCGAGCTGGCAAAAAGGCCAAGCAGCCTTTACGTTTTATAGGAAACCTCATCCATGAGAGGGATGAGGTTTCCTAAAGCTTTTACACATTGAATAAAAACTTATTTTGAAAGATAAAAACATGTCCCATCTCATGTGACACAGTCACATGAGGGGACGTTTCATTAAATTTTTATTGCATTTTTTTTCAAAAGCGCTTCAATCTCCCTGAGGCTGCTCCGTGCCTCAGGGAGATTGAAGTACTCTTTCGCACGCATGCGCATTGGCCTGCCCACGTAAAATGGTGGGGTGCGGAGCCAATCGCGGGTGGCGGTCCACTCCACAACCACCCCCACCCGCTCCTGCAGAGCCTGCCCAATGCAGGAAAAATTCATGCCAAGGCGTTTGCAGACGGATATAGATAGGTTGAGTGAGTAGGCAAAAATATGGCAGATGGAGTATAATGTGGGAAAATGTGAAGTTGTTCATCTTGGTAGGGAGAATAAAAAAGCAGAGTATTACTTAAACGGAGAACGGCTGCAGAATTCCGAGGTCCAGAGGGATCTAGGTGTTCTAGTGCATGAGTCACAAAAAGTTAGTATGCAGGTATAGGATGTAATCAAGAAGGCTAATGGAATGTTATCCTTCATTATGAGAGGAACTGAACATAAAAGTAAGGATGTTATGCTTCAGTTATACAGGGAATTGGTGAGACCACATCTCAAATATTGTGTGAGGTTTTGGTCTCCTTATTTAAGGAAGGGTATAAATGCGTTGGAGGCATTTCAGAGGATGTTTAATAGATTGATACCTGGAATGAGATGATTGTCTTATGAGGACAGGTTAGACAGACTGGGCTTGTTTCCACTGGAGTTTAGAAGAATGAGGGGTAACTTGAATGAAGTATATAAGATCCTGAATGGTATTGACAAGGTGGACATGGAAAGGATGTTTCCTCTTATGGGTGAGTCCAGTACTAGGGGGCACTGTTTTCAAATTAGGGGTTGCCGTTTTAGGACAGAGATGAGGAGAATTTTTTTCTCTCAGAGGGTTGTGTGACTTTGGAACTCTCTGCCTAAGCAGGTAGAGAGAGGTCACTGAATATTTTTAAGGCAGAGGTAGGTATATTCTTGTTGGGCAAGGGAATCAAAGGTTATCAGGGGTAGATGAGAATGTTGAATTCGAAACACAAACAGATCAGACTTGATCTTAATGAATGGTGGAGCAGACTCAAGGGCTGATTTACCTAATTTTGCTCCTATTTCGTATGTTTGTAGCAAGTAAACCTATATAGCCATTGTCCTGGTAGACTTTCTGTCTCTGCCTGAAAGTAGCTTTATAGAAATGCAAATGATGAGAGCCAACACACTTTCAGCTAATCTTTCAAGTAATTCTTGACATTAGCAGGTGTGAAATACAATAGGAGATTGCCTGGGTAAATCTTAATTGTAACCCAAATTGGAAATTTCCAGAAATGGCCAACTTGTAATACCAGATGTGTCAGGTGACCAATGGCAGCCATCCTAAGTCAGTGTTTTTGCTTGCTTTTTAAAAGTTCTTTTAAAGCAGTTTAATATATATTTGTCCAGCTGATGAAACTGAAGATCAGTATCACGCATGCACACGTCACATCATCGTGAAACCTCCATCTCATGAGGAATGAAACGAACCAATGAACCAAATATAAGTAAATTTAAAATAACACTTGAACTCCCATTCAAACTTTTAATCCAATTGCATCAGTTATGCTCTACTGTGGTTTTGGTGCCCAGATAATTCTAAACAGAGTTAGACTCTGGCTAACATGCTGTTACATTGCTTCTTCCTTTCAGATTGTAGTTATAAACAAAACCTATCTTCATTGGAAAAGATTAGCCTTGCATCAGGGTTCTCAATTTGCTTTATTCTTTTGGTGGTAGGCATGGCAGATAATTTTGTCAAAATCCCCGTGCCCGTCCCCTTAACTTCAAGTTAAGTATCATTGAAAGGGTTCGGTCCTTTTACATTTCTGTTCGCTCCCAGGTTGCTGGTAACAGTCAAGTTGCTCTTGGTTACCTGTGAGGAAAGGGGCACTTTGTATCTCCAACTGAATCTACCTTCAGGCTGCTTAGCACTATGGCCTTTACTATGCAAATTTTCTTGATTGCTAGCCTGCTCTACTTTGATCAGTTTTAAGCCTTCACTGTCCACCTCTATAACCTGTGAACTTGACAGCTTAAATCCAGCCGCTTGTACAAATTTGATTTCTAGGAGGTTTGTGGGTTGTAATTTGATTTTTGCTTCTTGTAGGAATTGTGGACTGGTGTTCGGTACTTCACTTTAGTGAATTTGACATAAACACTGCTGGGCTGTTTAATGTTTAAAACTTGGTCTTGTTCCATTTGCTTACCAATGGGTAACCCTGCATAGGTTTCACTGATGGTCTGTTTGTGGTTTCCATAAGTGTTGTTTGCTTTGGTTTGCTTTTCCCTTCCCTTCCTCTTTTGTTTTGGGAATGGGCTCTTCCCTAACCTGTTCCATGTCCCTGGAATGCTACTGCCCCAAAGTGGATGTTCAGCTACTGCTGTACTCCCCTGCGGCTCTTCGACTGAGTGGGACGTCACCCTCATTCTCTCATGGCATATTTGGGAATTTCCTTAGTCCCCATTTAAATCCAACATGAAGGTGTCTGCTAACCGGATCGCTGGCTCTCTTCCTTCATCCTTTTTAACCTGCACAGATCCTTCATGGACATCTTTTATTTCTATTGGCCCAGCTTCAGCCCTTTTAACTTCCTCACTTTCTATCTTCACTTTTTTTACTTCTACCGGCCTGGCTTCGGCCTTTTTAAATTCAAGTGGCTTTTCCTTAGCCGCTTCAACCATTATGAGTTCCAATGCCCCCTGTAGGGCCTCCAAAGCTCTCTCAGTTCCCTGCCTCTCTGCTGATCCCGGCTGGCTTTCCCCAGCCTTTTTAGTCTCTCTGGACTGTCCTTGACTTTTCGGGGGCAATATCCCCCACCTGCCTCTTCTGTCTCTACCTCCCTACACAGTGCACGTATTCTTATCTCCTTTGCTTGCTGTTCTCTTTGGAAAGCTCGTTCTCTCTCCCTTTCCTCTCTCTCCTATTGCCTTTCTTCTCTCTCTCTTTGAATGCTATCTCTAGTCATCCATGTTCTAGCTGTTATTTCTTAAAGCTATTTTTTTCTTTTTCAGTTTTCTCGGGTTCGCAATCCAGTTCTCTGGCCAACACTTTTAACATTTCATATTTCCTGTCTTTTGGGTGAAACTCTAACTCGAGCTTCTAAGCTGCACTTTTTAACTCCTAAACAGACAGAACTTCTTTGCTATCAAAAGTGATTTCCATCTGGTCTTAAAGGGCACTGGCTTCAAATGTGGGCATGGTTGTTAGGACTGTAGCACTGTACACAAGAAAGCTTGGACTGTGGTTTTTAAATGTATGACTAGGGATTAATTTAGTTCCCACTTCCAGTTCCTCTCATTGGCTGGGATTGTCCACGCCCATTCGCAGCAGGCGTCATGGCAGGCGGGAACGGAAAATATCACAAGAAGGCCAAAAATTGGTTTTACGTCATCATAAAACCAGGTTGTGATTGTGCGCTCCAGCCGGTAATGGCGGGCTGTGTTTCCCGCTGCGGCATGTTGGGAACGTCATTTCAATACATTTGCATCTCATTATTAGGGCCTCGTGTCGGAATCATTCCCCACACTGGATTATCAGGGCACGTCGGCGTGCAATTAGAATGACGTGTTTCACAACCGTATATAAGCAACATGCACCTGGTGACCTGCACTTCGGTCATGACTTCAAGGCTCGTTCGCCTCACTTTGTGCTCGCGGAAATCAGCGCCAGGCTTCACAGGCAGCTCCACATTGCTTTCAGCGGGATGCCAGAGGCAAGTGTCTACCTGTCAGACAGGTGGTAAGGCGGGGGTGGCTGTTAATGGGCTGCAGAGCTATGGCTGCACTGGGGAATGGGGGAACTGGCCTCAGGCATGGGAAGGGGTTGCAGGGCTAGGGCTGTACTGGGAGGTACGACTGGGGAAGTTTTCACTCAGACACATGACTGGGGTGAGGGTGCAGGGGTTAGCATCCACTGCGCCAGGATGGGGAGAGAATATGGTACAGAATGACATAAGCCGCTTGGGTCCAGAATGGGAGGAGTGCTGAGTGAAGAAGCCCCTCAGTTTGCATTGATGAGCTTGCAAAAGGCTGTCCTTGTCCCAGTCTGGGGAGGGGGGTTGGGGGGGCATGTCAGTCCAGTCTTAATTGTGCCCAGCGTGTGCGCAGGGCATTGTCGTACCATCACATGTCTCGGTCGGTGGGGTTTCTGGCATCATCATTTGCCGCAGGTAGCAAACGCAGTCAGGGGAGGCATCTGCAGTCTATAGATAGGGAAAAGGCATTGTGCAGGTATCCGACGGTGTGTGTGGGGGCTACATGTTTAACTGTGCAAGTGGCCTCCAGGTGAAGAGGGATGAAGCCCACACGGGGCATAGGCACATCCACCTCAAAATGTTCAGGAGCTAACAAACGGATATCCAGCACAAACACAATGGGATCAAGGAATACAAAGGGAGGATGGAGAGATCTGTGAGGGACCTGATCACTAAGCTCCTCTGGGATGACGGGAGGGGTTTCCACACTCATACAGGGAGTGTCTAAGCTGGTCTGGCAGTTAGAGATCAGCACCACCATCTTCCTGCAGCGATGGCACAGTACAAAATTAAAATTAAAAGCTCCCTGGCAACAGGCACCCCAATACATAAACAGGAAAGGCTGTCACATGCTCAATGTACAGCTGGTCTTTGACCGTAAGAAACTTACTATTCAGGTTTGCACCAAATTCCCAGGAAGCATCCACGACCCATACATCTTGAATAGATCACAGATCCTGGGCATCTTCGAGGGACCACACATGATCCAGGGCTGGCTTCTCGGTGACAAAGGGTACCCACAAAGGATGTGGCTGGTGATGCCTATACGGTGGCCTTAGATTCCTGCAGAGAGAAGGTACAACGAGGCCCATGATGCTACCCAAACATTGGTGGAGAGCACCATAGGAATCCGAAAGATGCGATTCTGATGCCTGGACAGACCTGGCGGAGCACTCCAGTACAGTGCCCAGAGGGTCTCACAAACCATGGCAGCTTGTTGTATGCTGCACAACCTGGCGCTGCAAAGGGACAAGGACTTGCCAGATAGTGACATAGAGGAGCTACATGTCTCCTCCAATGATGAGGACATCAAAGGAGATGAGGGCGTTGAGTTGGAGGAAGCTGAGGCTGCAGGGGAAGAGGCCATAGCATGGGCCAGGCGAGGCAGGAGTGCACATGAGGCCCTCATTACCACCAGATTCCATGAGGAGGATGACGAGTTGCAGTGAGTACCCTCTTGGACAAGTGCCCTCCATCATGGGCCAACATGAACACCAGCATTGCTATCCCTCTCATTTCAACCACGCACTTCAATATGAGAGTGAATAGTTGCATATCATGGTCATATTGTCCTAATCGTTTGAAGGATGATGAAGCCTCGGGAGCATGTGTCCTTGCTGAGATGAGGTACTAACTGGAGGAGGGAGTCCCGGCAACAGACATCGGAAGGTGCTGCCTCTTCAAGCATATCTCCAGCATCCCAGTCGCAGCAGCAGCTTACAAGAGCCATGAGCTGTTCCACTATCCTCAGCAGGCTCATAGCTGTATGCCTTCAATGGGACAAAACTCCTCAAGGAGATTCATCTCCAGCAACGGGACAACACATTCTGTGTAACCTTGTTGGTGAAACTGATGGGTGACCCTTATCAAGACAGCCCAGGTTGCTCCGCAGGTGTCCATCTACTCTGAGATAACTCAGTGCGTGGTCTGTGTCACCTTCTTCTCTATCACATTAATATCCGGCACTCTCAGTTAGGGATGCTAGCCCGCTTTTATCTTCACCTTACTATGCATGTGGACCACCTGAGTATAATGACGTTCAACCACTTGTGTGCCAGACATTAAAATGCCTCCTCTTTAAGACACACATTGTGATCTCATTGCCAGCCCTGGCCCTTGCAAACTCCAAGATTCTCCGTCATCATAAGGCCCTCAAGGTCATGCGTCATTGCAAATAAAGAGCAGACTTCAGCTTCCGTACATCCTCGCTCCTACCCCATTGCTCCCTTAACATTGTCTAAAGCTACAATGTGCTCTTCCAGAGCATGCTCAAAGGCTCTATTGACTGCCAAATATCACAGTTTGCAATCAGCATCACTCGTCTTGGTGAGTGTTTCAGTGATGGGACACCCGGCGCTGCATCAACATTGTGACAAGAGCCTTGTGGCCACAATCCAGACAATTACAGGCTGAGAAACACACAAGGTTGTAGGTTCAAGCACCAGGACAATAATGTGGCTGAGAGGGGAAGAGCTTCAGCATCTTGAGGTGGCAAGGCCCCCCACTTATTGGTGAGCTTAGCAGATGTACACTCCAAAAGTCGGCAATGCGGTTGGCAGACGGCAGCACATATGAGCTCTGAGTGTGGACTCATAGCATGAAAACCCTGCTGGATGACAGAGAGCACATGGAGTTGCGCGATATATGACCCATCTCCTTGCATGAACACATCTCTCCTTGTCCACTATACCTACACATTTTAAGAATACAGACAAGATAGGAGAACACCTCTGCCTCAATTTTACACAGGCAAGAATAAGCATGACATGGACCTGCAAAGCATGTGAATGATGTTCATTCCACAAGCACACTTAACCTTAAGGTTGAGGCATCACTGATGTCGGGAATGATCTGGAAAAGGGCCACACACTGTGGTGATATGGAAGCACACTACATAGACAAGATAGCGACAATTGCGATAAGTAGGGGGCACCATGGTATCACACCTGTTGGACAGCAAAGCAGCTCATCATAAAAAGGAGACATACACAAGAGGGGATGTGAAATGGGTGAAATTCTATTTATGTTCGTGAACACCAATGCCACCACTGTGCTCCTAAATCGTTTTAATTTTCCTAACCCTACCATTACGTCTTAATGCTTCCCCAACATCCACACTGGAGGTGGAGGCAGCCTGCTGACTGCTACTCCCTGTTGTCTGTGATAGCCATGGTGGGCGATCTCTGAAGGGCTGAGATCCGGAGGGCCCCGACCTGCTTTGGGTGTCCTGCTGTGGGGTAGGTGCATCCTCCTTGACTGTGGAGCTGGAGGTGATGGGGTCACAGGAAGAGGGAATTGGGATCAGCCAGACACTCCCAGAGTCACCTGGCTGGATGGCCCCAGGGTGTCCAGCTGCTGGCCCCCCTACCCATGGGTGCCTAGGGCCCCTGGCTGACTCCTTGAGCAGAAGGGGTAGCTGGAATGAGATCTAGGTGCTCTGCCTACTGCTCGTGTAACCACTGATGAATGCCACCAATGGCAGGTTTTCGGCTATATTGTCAGCTTCCTGCCTCATTAATCATGCAGCCACAGGAAACATGCCGTATAACTTGTGGGCGGCCTCTGAATTGCCTACCACACTGTTACCTCACCATTTCGGCACTGCAAGCACCATATCTAACCTTCACACATGCACGTGGTTCTCCAGGCTTGCAGCCCAGGGCTGCTCCAGTGAAGACATGGCCCTGAAAGCCAAGGAGAGTTCAGTGACCCCTCACTAGAATGCCTTTTGGTCGTTTGGTCCTCCACTCCATGCTCTGGTCGCAGGAGGTCCAACAATCTCACTTCTCTGGCTTGGGAGGTAGTGGCAGTGGTGGTCAGTGGCAATGCTGCACAGAAGAGGTCGACCATCCAGTGCAGAAAGAGGATGAATGATCTCATCCGTGCCACCAGGGCAAGGCAACCAGCTCATCACTCTAAAATCAGACACTCACAAGGTCATCACACATTCACTGGCATCCCGAGGGACATCATCACTCAGTCTCTCACACATACCCTCACATCTCCATCTGGCCTCATCTCCTCTGGAGACTGCCTCTTCAGCCCTCACCATCTTGAGGCCACTTGCACAAATTAACATGTGCCCCCCCACACACCCTGGGATACTCTCTTCCCCAGTACAGCCCTCACCCAGCAGCGTCTTCCCTTGCCTGAGGCCACTCCCCCCCCCCACCCCTTTCCCCAAGCAAACACTAGCCCTGCAGCCATTGAAAAGCCTTATGGCTGGACTAGTAGGTAGAGACCTGCCCATGCACCCACCCCCCACTAAAAGTGATGTGGCGCTACCTGCAAAGCCTGGCGCTGATGATTGCGAGTGCTAGCCAAAGCAAGGTTGGCAAATAAACCTCAAAGTGCAGCTCAGCAGGTGCATGTCACTTATGTACAGTTGTGAAACATGTCAGTGTGCAATCGCACTGATGTGCCCAGATGATCTAGTGTGAGTGATGATTCCAGTGAGCAGGGCTTATAATGAGATGCTAAAGTATTGAAATTAGGTTCCTGACATGCGGCAGTGGGAAATGGAGCCTGCCATTGACAGGTGGAGTGGACAATTGCAAACTGGTCTCATGCCAGTGTAAAACCGTTTTTTGAACCTCTCACCATATTTTCCACTCATGCTGCCAAACACGCCCGCCGCCAACAGAAGTGGAAAATTCCGCCCAATGTTTGTGCTTAACCATTTATGTGCTGATTGCAAAGAACTCAGTCCAATTGGCTTTCTTGGATTTAAGCACAAAGGGGTTAGTTTTTATTGCACTTAAAAACCCACCCAGACAAAGATATAAAGATATTTAAAAAGGTAAACCCATGTCCCAGCATTCATGACGTGCACACATACACACACAAGAATGCCAAAAGTAGGATGCTACTTTTTGGACAAATTAAAATTCAATGATAAAAAGTTTTTTTTTAAATCGCTGTTTATGATTCCTTTGCTGGTATTCGTGGCTGAGGCAGATTTTTTTCATGGTAGTCTTGAAATTCCAGTGCAATTGAAGCCAATGTAAACTGCAATTTCTGGAGACAGTCTTTTTTTAAATGTAATCCGTTTTTTCCAAAAGTTGATGATATTGCCACTGATAGTCCTTCCATTGGAAATTCCCCATCTCTGTGATGGATTTCAGACTGTAACAGAGATGGGGTCTTGAACTTGAGAGAGAAGGGACAGAGAGATGGTGTTACTGCTCCATTGGCAGATTTTTTCCAAACTATTTTTTTTCGTAGCTTGGATGTTGAAAAATATGTTGTAAAATGGTTATTCTGATCATATGACCTCTCTCCCCATAATGATTTAACAAGGTAATTGATTAGCTCATGTCTGGACAGACCATGGCTACTGTTTTATGGCCTAGGTGATTAATTTCTTTATTACTACTGAATAGATCATTTTTCCCTGTGATGGGATAGGAAGAACACCTATATAGCCATTGCCCTGGTAGACTTTCTGTCTCTCCTGAAAGGTAGCTTTACAGAAATGCAAATAGAGAGCCAGTGCTGTTTCAGTTCATCTTAGAAGGAATTCTTGACATCAGCAGGTGCGAAATTCCATAGAAGGTTGCCTTAGCATGTCCTAATTGTAATTCATATTGGAAATTTCCAGAAATAGCCAACTTGTAAAACCAAATGTGTCAGGTGACCTGTGGCAGCCATCCTAAAAATCATTTTAAAGAAGTTCAATTTATATTTGACCAGCCAATGAAATTAAAGATCAATATCACACATGCACACGTCATATCATCATAACACTGTTTTGAATGATTTGGCTACAAAAATTTAATTGTGGGATATCCAAATATTTGGCACTAAGGGTGCCATTTTGCTCCAAAATGGCATCCACATCACACACACACACATTTGATGCATGCTGCACTGAATGCCAATTTGGTGAGGTTATTAGCTTGGGTGATGGTAGCATGTGACAGAAGGATACAGAATGGGTAGATTGTCATATCAGATCTAATTTTGGTGGTGCCATTTTCAATACTCCAGCTAATGTCCCTCTTCATCTTGCACAACTTAACATGCATTCAGCAACAGATAGGTCATCCCATCAGCGCTATTAAAAGGAATCACCAATCACTTTCTGGTTAGTTATTAATTGATTTCTACTGAATGTTGCTGAGTTAGAAGGCGTATTTGGAGATTTGTGCTGCGACTCCAGGTCTACAGGGGAGTGGTGTGGCATGTGGTGAAGGCCTTGGCTCTCACTTCAAGAGTTCTAATCACACCACACGCTTCCAGTTATGGGTGCTATAATTTTTATACCCCCTGTCCTGTAGCATGACAAGGAGAGAAGGCACAGAGGAGGACTGTTGTAAAAAGGAGGACACTGTTGGTTTGTGTGCAAAGAGAGGAGAATACATTTCATTCTCTCTTAAGCAGCCACAACAAACAAGACAGTTTCATCAGCATAACGAATTTCTCCATGATGCAGGGTGCCATTGATTGGACACACATTTCTTTGCAGGTGCCACACCTAAATTCACATTTTACGTGGGTGGACCAATTAAGGCCTGCCCAGAAGCGCTGAGTGCTCCCTGTGCTGGCAGGGGGATGTATGAGTCGGGGAGTGCGCTCTTTCGCATGCGCGCGAAAAAGCGCAGAAATCTCCTGAGGCACCTCCGTGCCTCAGGGAGATTACTTTCACTTATAAAACATTGAATAAAGGTAAACGAAAATTTTAAGGACATGTCCCCTCATGTGAAACTGACACAATAGGTGGGACATATCCATTAATTTTATTAAAAATTTTTCAAACGCTTTAAAAACGTTCATGAAACCTCATCCTGCCTGTGGATGAGGTTCCACGAAAAATGCAAAGGCCGCCTGGGCTTTTCGCCTGCCTGCCAACCTTAAGGTTGGGCAGCTCAGTTAATTGTTTTACTGGCTTTTTAAATGGCCCCAATAGGCCTTTGACATTTCGCCAGGCGCACAGCCAAGTTGGCTGCACGCCCGTCGAACTGAAAATCTAAATGACGCGCGGTGACGTCGGGATGCACGCCCGACATCACCATGCATCATTTTATGCATCGGTGAGTGGTCTCCGCCCTCACTCACTGAGCCTATGGAGCAGATCATTGGATGCTTAAACAATATTTCCACTACCTGGAACAATCTGGAGCAGCCTTGCAATACTGATTTGTCATTGTTTGCTAGAATTGAAAAGTATACTTGCCATAGAGGGAGTGCAACAAAGGTCCAACAGACTGATTCCTGGGATGACAGGATTGTCCTATGAGGAGAGATTGAGGAGACTGGGCCTATATTCTCTAGAGTTTAGAAGAATGAGAGGTGATCTCATTGAAACACACACAATTCTTGCAGGGTAGATGCAGGAAGGATGTTTCCCCTGGTTGGGGGTCTAGAACCAGGGGACACAGTCTCAGAATATTCCCTACCCCAGAGTCCTATGGATGCTTAGCCATTGTGTATATTCAAGAGAGAAATTGATAGTTTTCTAGATATTAAAGCTATCAAAGGATGTGGCAATAGTCCGAGAAAATTATGTTGAGGTAGAAGATCAGCCATGATCTAGTTGAATAGAGGAGAGGGGTTGAGGGGCTGAATAGCCTACTCCTGCTCCTTTATCCTATGTTCCTTTTTAATCTGTACAACTTCGCCATCCTGAGGGAAGCGGTCTTGCCACCAGGTACACAGTGAGCAGCTGAGGAGGGGTGGAAAAGGAAGAGGAGAAGGAGCAGGAGAAAGGGAGGTGACAACCAACACAGGCCCATTCAAGCCCGAAGCTATTGTGATTGACTGCGGTACCATTGAACGCACTGACAATCCCAAGCCTTAGCTTCCCCGTTACTGACCATCATGGGATCTCCTTGGTCATAATGCTGAAATAAAAGTCACCACAAAACAAACACTTCAAGGAAACTTTATCAATCAACCATCCAATATTCCATACAAAAGTCAATTAATCACCCTTCTGCGTTACCATGATGGCTGTCTTCCATGTGCCTTTGTCTGTCCTAGTGCTCCTACACAGTGCTACCCCATTGTGGCTACAGGGTGGCTACAACAAGCATTTCATTGTGCTACTCATGTCACCTTTTCCTATGCACCACCCCATTGAAGTCCTTATGTGAGTCATCTGCAGCAGAACTCTTATGTGACCTTTCCCCCTGGCAAGCTGCAGGCCACTTATGCCCTGTATCTCAGCACGTGAAGATCACTCTTCTAAGCTAACCTCTAAAGTAGATGCAGTGTCATTATTTGATCTGGTGATTGAGGCTGTGAGTGATGTTTCATCTTCGTCAGTATCCTCCTATTCTTCTGTCTCTTTCACTTCCACCATTGCCTGACCAGGTAGCAGTTTTTGGGCATCTGAAAGTAGATAGCACAAGGGTAGTGTGGCAGTGAGGGGAGGCAAGGAAACCAAGAGGTGCATGCTTACAACATCTGCAGCTTATATACCAGCAGAGGTTATGGGATGAGGGAGAAGTGGGATATCAGAAGGAGGAATAGGCAGGAGAATAGCATCACCTTCGATGGTTTCAGCCACACCACTGGCCATAGCTTCAATCATGGCCACTCCAATAATGGTGAGCCTCCGGTCATGGTGAGGACATGCAGCTGTGCCTGGCCCCTTTCACTTTGTTCTTGCTGCCTATGGCTGTGCACCATCTTGTCCTGCAGGAGTTTGGGTGCTGTGGCTGTTGATTAGCTGGTCATTTGTTCATAGTATGAGATGTAGGTGTATGAGACATACAGCAGTGCTCATTGTGTGAGAATGAGGTAAAGCTATGAGTCATGATTAGTGGAGATGGTTGGTAGGTGAGTGGTGGGGGTATGGTACATTAAGCAGAGTTTGAGGCTAGTGATGTAGTTGGTGGGATATGGCATTTGAAGATACATTCACTGACCTTGACCACTTGTGTGATGTCATTGAATTTCTTGCGGCACTGCATCCAGATTCTAGACAACTGGCATTTATCACAACAGCTATCTGCTCCAAAGTCTTCATACCATCTGGCTAGAGGGCATCCTGGTCCCCTGTGGATAGAAGACCTCTTTCCTCCTGTCCACCTTCTGCACCAAGGTCTCCAGTGCTGTGTCAAAGAACTTTGGAGTCTGCTTTCTCTCTTATTGTACCAGAGTTATTCTTACAGGTCAATTACTTAACCTTTCCCCAACCACTTCTGCCACAGCCACTACACACCTCTGACTTAAGATGTGCAGCCCGTCTTTAAAAAAGTTAACTGGAACTCGTGCTACTCTCTAATGACTGTGCACCTCCTGCTCGAGCCTAAAGTGACTAAACAAAGAACTTATTATTGGCTTCATGCTGCAGTCATGTAAATGAGCAGACAGCATGAAGTTTGCATTTTCATGCCCTATTGAATTTCACAGCAATTGTGTCCCTTGCTCCACTTTATTGGGTGGGATTTTCCCAACCTGCCCAAAATGGGTTTCATGGCGGATGGGAGCGGAGAATCCAGCGGCAGGCAAAAAGTCTCAAATCCGCCCTTGATGGTGTGTTTATGGCAGGTTGGTTATCCAGCCGACTAGTGGCACAAAGGCCATTTGCATTCATTAACATCTCATGAATTCTCATTAGAATAGCTGCTTGCCGGAATCTCGTCAGGCCTTCCAATCTTATGTAACAGCAGCGGGAAATTATGTCGGCCTCAAATCCATTTGAAAAGGGGCAGCGTGCGCAAGTCAGACCTCAGTTCACTGGTAACTTCAAGGTGAATGGAACATACATAAACTACCTGCCATAGTGCTGTGCCGGTCTTGTTGCGATGAACGCCACACTGCCGGGGCTGTCGGGTTGGTCTGTAGGCTCTTTGCCTACATTGTCCAGAAGGACACTACTGTGCTGTGGCACTCATGCAGGCCTCCCCTTTCAGAAACTAGCACTTCAACCAGGGGTGGGCTGTGAGGCAAGGGTGGGATTGATGAACACAAGGTGGACAATGGGGAGGGAGGGTTGTGGAATGGCAGTGAGGGTGAAGAACAGCACGAAGGGGGCCTTTCTGGAGTCGCCCTCTAAACTCTTGCTGCTGCAGGAGCGAGCAGGTGTCTGCTTAGGAAGGAAGGAGGAAGACCTCCTTGTGATGAAAGCCACTGAAAGCCAATGGCTTCATTAGCACTGTTAAAGGGCTACTCAGAACTCAGTGGCTTCACATCACAGTTGCTGCATCTCCAGAGTAACACATTGGAATGTAGAATTTGGGAATGCAGGCAATAGTGAAGGAGGCACAGCTGCATCATATATGACAGTCCATCAATGAAGGCCAGTCATGTTTTACCAGAATTGACACTCCTAATGGGCCAAAGGGCATCCACTCATTGACCATGAGCCACTGATTGGTCATTATTATGCCACATCAGAGATTGGAGCACAGAGCTAGGTTGGGTCACTCATCTCGCTGAAACTTTAGCATCCCACGCAGGGCTCAAGATGTTACATATCTGCGATGCCATCTTGGTCACCTCGATGTCTGTGCTAGTGTCTCAGAGACAAGGCGGCATCAGCCACCATGCAAGTAGGGCAGGAAAAACTATGGATAATTACAGTCTCCAAACGTGTCATCTTCTGAGCTTCACTTTCTTGCTCCTTGAATCATTAATGTCTTAAATGCTTCCTTTCAGAGAAAAGGCAAAAGCAGATATGGATCCAGGGCTCAATGCTGCCTTTGCCAGGGTCCTAATGCAATGGAGGAGGTGAAGGAGGGAGAGGTGACTCCACGAGCAGCTCCAGCAGGAGGGACATGGTCAGGCGGAGTCAGAGCATGAACAGGAGGGTCAGAAGGAGAGACCCAGACAACAGGGGCAACTCGCTAGACCTAGGGTTTATCGTAGAAGAGTCTCCTATTTACAAATGAGTGAGAGGCAATGCCGTGCATGTCTGCACTTGTCCCAAGCTCTGGTACATCACATATGCCACATTCTTCGTGGAGACCTGATGCCACATGGAGTTGGAGGGAATCCCCTGCCAGTAGCTTTGAAGATGACTGCAGCACTCAATTTCTTGGCCTCTGGTCCTTTCCAAGGATCAACAGGGGGCCTGTGTGGCATCTCTCAGTCCACAATACATCGATGCATAAAGCAGGTCCCAGATGCCCTTTACAGGAAGGCCCATCCTTATGTCAGGTTTGCTCTGGAAGAAGATAGCCAGGCTGCAAGATTCACCAACTTTGCCACCATCTCAAGTTTCCCAAGAGTGCAGGGTGCAATAGACTGCACCCATGTGGCTATACAGGCTCCATGGCAGCAGCCCCTAATGTTTATAAACCGCAAGGGCTATCAATCCATCAATATACAACTGGTGTGTGATCACCGGAAACACATACTGCATGTTTGTGCGCAGTACTCTGGGAGGTGCGATGACTCCTACATCCTGAGGTGCATCTCAGGTGCCTGAGATTTTTGAGGAGAGCCATTGTGTCTGCAGGTATGGCTGCTTGGGGGTAAGGGGTACCCACTGAAACGCTGGCTAATGACATCAGTGCATTGCCCTCAAAGTTGTTCTGAGGAGAGGTACAATGCTGCTCACAGCTCCACACGGTCCCTTATAGAGCAGACCATAGGGCTTCAGATGCTTGCACCGCTCAGTGGCTCAATATAATACACTCCTGACAGGGTTTCCCGCATCATAAAACTATAGAACCATAGAAGGAGACCATGCAGAAAGAGACCATTTAGCCCACTGTGTCTGCGTTGGCCAAAAAGAGAAAAAAGAAACTAGTCGCTCATTTTAATCCCACTTTCCAGCACCTGGTCTGTAGCTTTGCAGGTTACAGCATTTCACATGCAGAGCCAGGTACCTTTTAAATGAGCTGAGCATTTCAACCTCAACCACCAAGTTAGGCAGTGAACTCCAGACACCCACCACCCTCTGAGTGAAAAAGACTTTCCTCATGTCCCCTCTAATCCTTCTACTGATCACCTTAAATCTATGTCCCCTGGTAATTAACCTCTCAGCTAGGGCAAACAAGTCAATCCTGTCTACTCTATCTAGGCCCGTCATAGTTTTGTACACCTCAATTTGGTCATCCCTTAGCCTCCTCTGTTCTGAGGGAAACAACCCTAGCCTATTCAATCTCTCCCTATAGCTGTGATTTTCAAGCCCTGGCAGCATTCTTGTGAATCTCCTCTGCACTCTCTCCAGAGAAATTATGCTCTTCCTGTAATGTGGTGAACATAACAGTAGACAAAGTTCCATCTGTGGCCTAACCAACGTTTTTTACAGTTCCATCATTACATCCCTGCTTTTGTATTCAATAACTCACCCAATAAAGGAAAGCATTCCATATGCTTTCTTGACCACCTTGTCCTACCACCCTCAAGGACCTGTGGACATGCACCCGAAGGCCTTTCACTTCTTCAACCCCTCTCAATAACTTCCCATTTATTAAGTATTCCATTGCTCTGTTTACACCCCCCCACAAATGCATTCCAGATTGAATTCCATTTGCCACTACTCCACCCACTCAACCAAACCAATGATATCCTGGAGTCGACAGCTATCCTCTTCACTATCAACTACACAGCCATCGCAGTGTGTTACGCCCTTCACAATCTGGCAATGCAAAGAGGCAAACCCCTGCCAGAGGATGAACTGGAGGAGGATGAGAGATCGTCAGAGGATGAAGATCCAGAGGTCCAGGCACCTCAGGAGGCTTCTGAGGGTCAGTATGGCCGTGATCATGCCATGGAGGAAGGAAGACATGGGAGACGTGCCTGTGATAAGTTAATTGCTGACAGGTTCCAGGAAGAGTAAAGTTAAGTGAGGGAATATGGCCACATCTCTTCTAGCCCTCAATGCTATTTTCTTTCACCTCAGGGGGTGTCCGCCCACTTGCAGCGAGAATGAGTCCCGCATTCACACTTGCGCGTTCCGGCCTCATGAATCGCCAGGCCATGATCTTTGCTTTAGTTCATGGGGCCCTGTGAGTGAGCTCACTCTGGGAACTGAGAGTCCACTTAGGGATAAGATCGATGCGAGTGAAGACTTGAATCCTTCGCCGCCATCTAATTATGCAAACATTGCTATGACTGAGATGTGGACGTGCCTAGGGATCTCCTCCTCCTGTGCATGTCTTTCCTTCTGCCGCTACCACTGATGAGACACAAATGCCACTGGAATATCGATGCTGATGAGCTGCCCACAATCAGTGATGTTCCTTGAGGAAGAAGGGTTAGAAATGCTTACATCACACACTTCAAATAAAGATTGAACCATATCTCCCTGACATCACACAAGGGGTGCAGATATTAGTTCAACTGAGGCTGACATCACAGGAATGTGAATCTCACAGTGGGGCACTATCACTGAGTGGGAGGAAGGCTAAAGCTCGAAATAAAAGGATTCCAAAGTAGAAATGCACAACACCTTCAGTTGACAGGAACATTCATATGATTATCAAATGTATTAACAAAAGCGCAATTTATTTATATGTCCAGCACATCCTTGACCCAAAAGTGACATCAATTTTTTTTAACCTTCCTAAATCTACTGCTCCGCCTGGGTGCAGCCCTGACATCTGCAGCAGAGGTGGAGGCAGCCTGCTGACTGCTACATCCTGATGTCTGCAATGACCTTGGAAGACATCCTCTGGTGGCCCAAGACCTAGAGGACCCCGGTTTGATAAGGGTCACCGGTTCAGGGGCAGAAGTGCCCTTAGCAGAGGCAGAGGGGGCTGTGAGCAGCTACACACCTTTAGAGTGTCCTGAGAGGAGGCCTCTGGAGTGTCCGGCTGACACTCATCCTCCCTGTGGATGCACAGGGCCACACCCTGACTCCTGCAGGAGATGGTGCACCTGGAGGGAGGACAAGGTGTCTCATCCCCACATTGCCTACATCTTGATGGTGTCCACCAGAGTGCGTGGCCATGGAGTGCAGGGCCAAGTGCAAATCCGGCAAGAACTGCTGGACCAAGATCTCCATGGTGGTTGCCAGGCTTCCCAACGTACCTCAAGTTGCTTGCATGTCGGAGCCAATAATCAGACAGAATGCGGACGGACTCCTCCTTCATTCGCTCTAGTCTGCTGAGTGGCTGTCGAATCTCTACGTGATGTTGTTGCATCTCCAGCATTGATTTGGCGGCTGTTTCCAGAGGCTCATCATCCGACTTGGGCTGAGCAGCTGGCTGGTCACCAGCAGAGTGTCAGAGATATGGGCTGTCCCTGCCTCTGACTGCTGCGGGGACGTGTCAGTGAGGTGTTCCCTAGAAAGTGAGCCCGAGCCTAATCTACAGCTGTGCCCCACCCACGTGTGTGTCTCTGAGCTGGTGGAGGGTGCGTGTGAGCACTGTGACGGTTCTTCCAGAGATTTCACTTCAAATGATGTCCTGGGGCTGGTGCTGGTGCTGGGCTGGCTTTGGGGCCTCGATCTACTGGTGCCTAGAAAATAGAAAATAGAGTTTCAGTTAATGAGCATGAACTACATGAGACTCCATGTGATTCACTGTGATTGTCAGGATTTGAAGAAGTGATGAAGCTGTGATCCGTACTAGGTTGCAGGGAGAGGCCGATCTCCCCTTCCTGAAGGGAGCGATCCCTGTCCTCTTCAGCCAGCTCGGCTGCAGCCTCCTCAAACTCACTGAGGGCAATAATGTCAGCCATCCCTCCCCGAGCCTGCACACTGCCTGTTGTGTGCCAGCTTGGCCTGTATGAAGAAAAAAGAAAGGCATGCAATGAGAAGGGATGGAGCAGGGGTTGGGTGAGGTACATGTCCCCTGTGTGTGGTGAGCCCTCCCCAGAAGGGTCAGAGGATGGAGTATGAGCAACATGACAGATGGGACGGTGGTGATGTGAAAGTGTCAGTGAGAGAATGAGTGTTGATATGTGTCCCCCACTAATGGTTATGTGAGACACCTGAAGAGAGTAGCTGTTTGAGTGCATGATATCATGATGAGAATTTGATACGGGAGGCAGTTGAAGGATGACTTACCCTGGTGGAGCAGATGAGATCATTCATCCTCTTCCTGCACTGGGTGGCACTTCAGATGTGGTTGCCAGCCATGCTGATCTGCTCTGCAATGGCCTCCCAGGCTGGAGAGGTGAGGCTGCTATGCTTCCTACAGCCATCCCTGGGATAGAGCACAGGAGTTTGTTCCTGCACTCTTCTGATCAAGGCCTGGAGGGTCTGGTGCGTGAAGCGGGTGCTGCACTCCTCTTCAGGCTCTTGGCCTTCCTCTTCTGGCTGCCAGACATCTCTGGTGGGCTGGAGAGAGTGACATTATGTGTTGGGCTGGCCTTTAAAAATGGTGTCCAGACATTCGAGCCCACCAGCTGATGGCGGGCGGACGAATCAGCTCCCGGCCCTCCAGGCGATTCGGATCAATACACACCTCTGCATAATTAACCATCCTCCAAGCACAGAATCGGGCATGAGTTACCACCATTATGGACAGCGGGCTGGGCATTGCCAAAACCACCTGCCACTGCACTTAGTTGCATGATGGTAAAATTCCACCCTATATTTCTATCTTCCTGTACTCTTTATTATGCACCCGTGTGCCGTTTTCATATCGGGCATTAGGAGGTGCGTGGACATAACCCATGTTAATCTGTCCCCAGTATTTTCCCCTCCAGTCTATGCCTAATGTCCATATATACTATTCTCAAATGACAGAGATTGGTAACTCACCACGTAAGAAATTTTATGATGTAACCTTGTGTCCTACAATTGACATTCTTCAGTGGCAGCTTTTTCAAATTCTTCATAATCTATAACTAAGAAAGTGATCCAAATAGAAGAGCAGAACAGAAAGCTGGTCCATATACAGTCTATTTAAACTCAAAGGCATCTTCGCTCCACGGTCAAAGCCTCAGTTTAGTCTTTCTTGCTAACATAACTGGCTTGAGCAAGTCATGCATAATGTGAAGTGAATGCATGAAGCTTTACTTACTTGTAAGATATCTAAAATATCATGGTAATCCCTTCTACTCCCTGCCTATTTTAGTGGATAGTCCACAAACGGAACTGGATTGAATACCTCAGCTGCATTGAAATGCCAAAAGCTATTTATTGTTTGGAACATGGCAACAATTACCTAGACACTACTTACAGAAGAACAAAAACACAACAGCTGGAAGTGTGTCAGGACAAACAATTCAGGCACTCTTCTTCTGAAAGAGGTTTTGTTTATTTTATCCTTTATGTAGAATTGTTCTCAGTACTATTATCATTAGTGCCGCAGGCAAGCACATTTCCTGATAGCTAGGCCTTTTTTTAATCATTATGTACAACCTCTTACTACCTCAATGTGTACTGAGTTATATACTGAACAAGCTCTTTTTCTGTTTTCATGCAGTTTCCTTCCAAACAGTAAAGTGCCTGGGGTACATTTGGTCTATTGCATGCTGTTTATTGTGTCTAGACCTGATTCAACTTAAAGTCTACCTGCAATACATCGATATTATTTTTTCAATTTTCTTTTTCACTAGTCTGACTGAGACTGAAGCCTTCCATCATACATACCTGAATGGTAGGCTACATTAGGTCATCACCAGCGAGAACACATGCTCCTGCTCTACTGTTGTTCTTAACACTTTCAAGTTAATTTTTCATTTGCAATGAGGTATGATGAAAGCCTACAGTTCCTAATGAAACATCCTTTCACATGGTGCACTTTTTATCTCTTCCCTATACCTAGAGTCATTTCAAGAACTATTTATCTCTGGTTTATATACTGTAATATATGTTATGAGTAGGTTCACAGCACACAACATGATTTTTTTTAAATACCAAAGTAAAAATGATAATGATCATTCTTCAGCCAGTGCAGCTTCCTGAGCCAGGGAATGCATCAGCTATCACAAGATTTTCTTTAGCTTGTGTGAAAGAACCACAAAAGGGGATTTCAGACGCTTGCGATAATTAAATGTGAATTGAATTTTCACAAAGTATAGATTAAAATAGAGAAGACACCCAAATCACATCACATCAAGTCTCCCTTTTTTTCTGCTGCAAATTAAACCGTGTTGAGAGAAGCACTGAGTACATTGTGCAATAGAAACTATTCCTAATGCTATTGTACTGTCAAGCAGAAACTCCATGTACTGTATGGAGATGCAAGGTACATTGATTTTTGGGATATACTAGACAAGGAAAATATAGGGAGTAGGATGATTCTTTTTATCCAAGTGCTCTCCTGTTGCTTAGATGTGTCATATTTGTCAGGTACCATAGGCTTTGACTTAAACTTGATGAATGTGCTTTGTGTTCTCTTTAACTACAAGGTCACTTTCCTAAATAAATCATGTCCTAGAAGACAATCTACTGTAAAGAGTGTGCCTCTACAATTTCTTGTCACCAGAACCATTTCTAGCTAAAAGCAGAATTATGAATGTTATTTGCACATTATGTTTGGTGTTCTTTATCACTAATACACAATATAGTATGACCAAATTGAGTATGAAATATTTAACAAGAAAGAGATTTGTTTGCAGATGAATCCCTCTCTTCAATATAGCTTTTCAATATAGACTGTACAGCCTTCTTCACTAAGCAGAGTAAGAAGGTCAAGACCGTAAACATTTGAACAACTATCACCAATGTCAAATGATGATTGCCCAGTTGAAGGTTTCTATTCCAGAGCAACAAGGTAACCAGCATCAGTTTTCTTTTCTTTGAAATACAGCACCTCATTCTCATACTTCCTAATCCAGAAACAAATTGTTAAAACCTAATACAACTCACCTAACTCTGTTAAAAGTGTCACAGAGCCCCAAAAGTCCAACCTCAGGCACGTCAGTTAAGTCAGACACTCAACATCTTGAGCTCTCTCAGTATCACTGAAACACATTCAATGGAGTTAGCCCTTTTTTGATTGAGATTTGATACGTTAAGCTCAATGGCATCTTTTTCATGCACCATTCACTGACACCTGACACTGGTCAGGCTGAGTTAGGAGCACATTTGTGGAAAATATAGCTGCACCACAATGGCAAATAACAGAAATCTATGGTCACCCAGAATGAAAAAACAGCAAAAACTGGGAAATAAGTTTTGAACTGGTCTTGTGTACCTTAAAATGGAATACCAATAAAAACTGGGAAATAAGGGTACTGGTCCGAACTGTTTTTTAACCTTCTGACATCCCTGCCATAAGTCAGTAAAGAATACAAATGATCAAATACTTCACTATTAATAAGTTTCTTTTAAAGTTATATTTGGAAGTTATAATTACGATTATATTTTACTGTTTCTTATCAGTAAACTTTGGTTAGTCAGTAATGGAAAAGCCTAAGCATTGTTACATGGTAAAACTGTTAATTATTAACATAATGTAAAGTAGATTATTTTGAAAGCTCCAAGCTCTTTTTAGTATCATTCTATTTCTTGAAAAGAATGATCACTCAAATATCAGAGCAAAAAAAGAACTGCACCCTCTTTCTAAACAGTCAATTGCCTTCCTTGAATTTCAGCTTTAAACACAAGACTTTTAGTAATACAATGTCTTTGCTCAATTCCCATAGCAAACATTAACTATTGAGTTAATTTATGCAAGTAAACTTAACACTTAAAATGGGAATGAAAATTATTTTTAACATTATACAACAGCAAATACCAAGAGCATCTATTAAATTACTAGTTCTTTAAAAAAGTAAAATGCAACCTTCATTTTTTTCAATCTAGTATTTTTAGTTACAAAGTAACATTTGCATCAAAGCCACAAATTGACACATTATATGACAGGGCATACAAGTACAGAGATCTCAAACTCGTTATATCAGTTGAGAACTGATACATTATTGCCTAAACAAATGGTGAGTTTCCAAAAGTGAAATATACCATTAAATATTTTCAATAAATTATTTTCCTAATGTAATTCTTAATTTCCTCTTAAACAAATTGCTTTTGTAAATCTCATTAAAAGTGATCTCAACAGAGTTTTACTGAAACTGAAAAGGTACTGAAATCTCCTGAAGATGAATGCCTGATAAGAATTACTTTGCTGACTCCCCCCAAGTTTATATCGATTGCATTTTGTTTATTGCCATCATTTTTTAATCAGTTCATAAATCTAGCTCACCTTAGTCTCTGTGTTTTTCTTAAATGACCACTCTGTATGATAATCATTCTTTATATACTCTGGAGATTTGCTGTCCCACATAGATTACTGTGAAGCTTTATAATACAACTGACACAGGAGATTTAACTACTACAGATGGTTGTTATGAGAGAGAAACTGCAGAGTGAATCAATATGCTAACAGATTATTTATCCTAATTAAGCTAGGAAGAGGAACCTGGTCCTTTTCAGCAATGAAAATTTTTGGAAACTGCTGGGGAATCCAGTCATGTAGCAATGAAAAAGCACCCCTTCATTCATACAGCAAATAAATAGTGTCACATGGTGAAAGGTACAGCTGTCAAAACTGTGACTCTTGAAAATCCATTAACATTTTTATAAATGACCTTAACTTTCCAGATTACCTTTGTCAAAATGCTTTCCTTGGAGCAGTCCACTAATGCACTTATTGCATCAAGCCAACATTTTATAGTGGGCCACAGAAATTAGTCACCAGAGACTAATGCAAAGGTGCCTTGCCATTAAGTGCAAAACTCAGCTACTAACAAATGTATTGTCAGTATTTGTTGACGCCTAAAGAGGATATAAACAGTTGATCCAATTTATTTTTCTGACTGAGAAAATTAGTTGAGATTTATTATGTGTGTGTTTTATTTTGTCGATTTTTAATGTCAACCCATAAATGTGGTCTCCATTTTGCATTGAAACAATTTAGACTAGAAGCCTTAAGATACAGTATAGAGCTCTTGACAACTCGTGTTTCTTAAGTACCACACAATTTAAACTGTATACTTTATGTCCATCATGTGGAAGATTTAATTTTTAATATTTTTATTTACATTTCCTGGAAGTTTGCTTCAATCTGGAGTGCTTAGCAATAGCAAAATATTTTCCTTGATGTGAAGGTAGAGATTGAAGAACCCATCATTACACTAATTGCAGAAGAATAGGTTTTTCATACTTGCGTCAATGATTTTCACTCATGGATCAAACCTTATTAAAGTCCAAATACAGCAACAAAGAGCAAAAATCAATGCATAAGCACACAAACTGTGCAATTCTGAAACTAACCTATGCTTGTAATAGCCATCATAGTTTATGATAAAAAGTTTATTTCAAAGACAGGTAGGTTGCCTTAGCTTTTACCTTTATGTCAGAGAAAATGTGTTGTGACAACTATGGAAAGTGCAGCTTTAAACCAGTAACAAATGACTGTTACATTACGTAGAAATGATCAGACTTTAGATTAATGGTACTGGCTCAGCAAGGACGTTTGTCCTACTCAGAGAGCAGAACTATCAAAATCATGACAAAAGCTTACTAGCTTTAAACTGACTGTTTTAATTGTGGGCCATAATAAAGGTCAGAATTAATATCCTGCCACAGTCACTAATAAACAATTTAAATTGCTGGCATAATCAAATGATGCAAACATCTATGAGCTACAAAAGTTCATTGTAGCAACTGACAATTTCTTAATTGTATTCAGTCATTCATGGAAATTTTATTAACATATAACTGATGTTTCCTGCCCTTACTCTGTCACAACACCAGGGATCTAATTTCATTATTTTCCACAAGATTTGCTTGACTACTGCCACGATTCTAATATCTTCTTAGTCCAGATGTTTATCATATTTAAATTAGAGTGCAAAGACTTTTGGGTAAACAACATCTGAAGGCATTTCTGAAACAATTTAGCACAACAGATTACTCCAGCCCAAAAAAGTGTTCTGTCAACCTGAGAAGGCTTATCTGTCCTTCTTTATAGTGCCTCCAAGAGTCCATCTCCTCTGTGATGCATTTTTTTTAAATTTAGTTTTCTACCAATGGGTTATACACTCATAAAAGGTTTAGGTGCTGCATGAAGTTGAATTCTGTGATCTAAAATGTATCTATTAATGAATTCTCCTTGCTCTACAATACCATAGATAGATATCTCCACCATTTTAATATACTAAAAATAAACGTTATTGAAGTCTGTCAGAAAGTGTGTGAATGACAAAATACAGGCAGTGCTTTCATTGATATCTTTCTGTGAATCCCCATTCATGTGTTTCAACATCGATGTTAAAATGTTGAAAATACAGTGATTTCTTTCATCTTTAAAACATTAAAATTATTCAAATACTGTGCAAAATAAGGTATTTGATATTGAAATAAAATATCATCATAGACAAAATAATTACTTATGTTACTTGATTTAAGATAATAATGGATAATTTATGTATAAAATGAAATACTCGAACACGGCTTGAAATGGTTTTTACCTCTGCCCCTGTTAGACTCAAAGGTCACTCGAGATTAGATTAAGTATCAAACAAAGCATCAAACCTTTGCTATTGAACTAGTCATACTCATTGTTGAGCCTGCTCAATAGAGAAGGTTTTCATTGAGCTAACAAAACTAATTCTACATATAGCCTTTGAAGATCACCAGTGTTCCTGAATATGTTTAAATATATGAAATAAATAACAGAAGAGTGAAATTGGAACATTCAACCAATTCAATCACAAATCAATTTAGCCTTCAGCTGAAAATAATAGGCAGACTTGTACAGCAATGTTCTTTTGATTTTTGTAATTTTCAAAGAAAAATAACAATTTGAAAAAAAAATACGGAACTGAGCAGAGTAGCTAAAATGACTTTTAATGTCATCATCACATTTGTAACTTTCATTTAACGCATAGAATAAAAAATGTTACTTTTCTGTATAGAAGCGTACATTGTGAAGCAAATTATGCTAATTGGTGACTATCTAAACAATACCAAAACCCAAGCTGTTCAATTTTTCTACAACACCCATGCCTGTCTGTTGAACGTTCTGCAGGGGGAAGAAAAAACAGACAAACAACGTACTGATCCAACATCATGCTTTCAATGCACTGATTGAACATCATGCTATCTTTTAGCTGATTTTCCAGGAGGCACTTTGTAAATCATAGAACTGGAAAGCGAGTAGTGTATGATAGCAGTACCAAATCTACCAAATCAACTTTATAAAAATTCAAATTTTGTTGAGAAAATATTATCATGAGCACATACGTGAAATTATAAATATTCAGTACATCAAGCTTATGATATACTTTGGTGCACATGAACTGAGTAGCTGTCAAAATTAGAACAGGCAACTCAAGTAATTATGCAGATTTATGCAAAACATTAACAAGAAGAATTAAATGCACAAATGAGGTGGCTACACTTGAATTGTTAAGATTATGAATAATTACCATGAATCTTTTGCTCTTAATATAACTTGTTTTTGATAAACAAAGCCTTAATTATCAGAATACTTCTGAGAATTTTAGTGACCTTCATTAATCTTACAAAACAAGTCTCTTGTGTTCAGCATTGTAAAAGGCACATGCTCTGAATAAGTACACAAACACTGGAGTTGCATATGCTAATGGACGGTGTAAACTAGCACATGCTAACAAAAGAATATTTTAAACAGACATCTTGAACATCTAAACAAGGTGCGATTATAAATAAGGATTGTGTTATGAATTGCAACAGTATATACATCTGTAATTTTCACAGTCATCTCTTTCTTCATAAATAATCACTGGAAACTATTTATGTCCTTTAGTTAATTTCTAAAGCAATTTGAAATGCTGTCATCAGCAGAGTAACAATTCACTGATCAACAGTTGCAATTCTTCATAGCACTGTCAAACTCCCAGCTGCCACCATCGCAGCCTGCTTTGCCCAAATCCCTAGTTTCTGCTTTGGGACCAACAGTGATAAAGGACTTCAGCAATACTAAGTCCATTATGTTGCCCACAATATTCTGTCCCCAGAGTGTGAACTGTCAAATCAGTGGTGTTTTCTTTTTACAAAATTCTCTCTCAGGGATTTGAATTTGTTTCTCCAAATGTCAGATCAGTATGTTGCATAAGAATGAACTTAAACAGGTCACAACATGTACAGGAGAGAAGGGGGAGCAAAGCCCTACAGTACGAAGAGGAGCAAATGGGCAAAGACACTTTGACACCTGCATAATGAGAAGTAAACACGTATCCATGCATGTTTCAATTCTTCATTTGCATTAACGTGCAATCTTCTATCTGAGGTTCTTGTTAAGCATTAACACAAACAACATCAGTAATTGTTTGTCTACAACTATCAATAGCTTTAAGAGGCTAATGATGTAGGTGTTTTCCACATTTATACATTAAGTAAAACTGGGTAACGAAGAAAATCTTATATCCTCGAAAGCATTGTTTCCCAAATGAGAGTTAGAGGTAATGAAACATTTAGTAGGAATTAAAGTTAAGATATTTATTTCCAATAGTCTACAATGATGGAGGTGAGGATGCAAATAGTTTGGACATAATTGTCCCAGCTTTTCACGAAGTGCGGTAGCGGGTGGGAAAAAAAATGTTTCACACACTGGCCACAGTGGCAGGTTTTGATGCCGTTTCGTCTCAATCCTGCTGCATTAATCATGCACTCCCGGGAAACATGCCGTCTCACTGGCGGGCAGCCCGCGATTCGCCCGCCAGGCCATCACCTCACCACTTCCTCACGCCGGGCGCCGTATTTAAAGTGGAACTGCATTCACCCCTCTGACTGCTTCTAGCCCAGGACAGCTGCAAAGAAGATACGGCCCCAAAAGGCAAGAAGACTGCAGCCCCCCCCCAATTCAGTGACGTATTCCCTGGGACACCTCCTAGGCACTGTTGGAGCCCACTGCAATGTCCTCTACCCCTGCTCTGGCCACAGGAGGCCCACAAATGTTACCACTCTGGCTTGGGAGGTGGTGGCAATGGTGGTCAGTGCCAATGCTGCACCGAAGAGGTTGGCCATCCAGTTGCAGAAAGAATACGAATAATCTTATTCATGCCACCAGGGTAAGACAACCATCTCATCACTCTAAACTCACACACAAGCTCACCACACATTCACCGTCATCTCACTCACTGCCAGCTCAAGGGACATCACCACTGACTCCTCACACACACCCTCACATCTCCAGCTGGTCTCATCTCCTCTGCAGCCTGCCTCCTCAGCCCTCACCATCTTGAGGCCACTTGCATGGATCAACATGTGGCCCACACACACCCTGGGATATCCTCCTTCCCCAGTACAGCCCTTGCCCTGCAGTCTCTTCCCTTGCCTGAGACCACTTCTCCATCTTCCCCAAGCAAGCCCTAGCCCTGCAGTCTCTTCCCCTGCCTGAGACCACTTCTCCATCTTCCCCAAGCAAGCCCTAGCCCTGCAGCCATTGAAAAGCCACCCCCGCCTTACGGCTGGTCTCGTAAGTAGAGACCTGCCTGTGATCCCCCTTAAAAGTGATGTGTTGCTGCCTGTGAAGCCTGGCGCTGATGACCATGAGTGCTGCCCAAAGCAAGGTAGACAAACAAACCTCAAAATCCCAAGTGAAGTGCAGCTCACCAGGTGCACGTCGCTTATGTTCATATTTGTAACACATCAGTGTGCAAACATGCCGACGTGCCCGGATGATCCAACATGGGGGAATGATTCCAGCGAGCAGGGCTTATTATAATATGCAGATGTATTAAAATGAAAATCCTGACGTCCAGTGGTGGGAACGGCTGCCTGCAATTGACAGGCAGAGCGAACAATCGCAAACTGGTTTCACCAAACTGTGAAACCAATTTTTGACCTTCCTGCCATATTGTCCGCTCACGCCTGCCATCACACCCAACACCAACAGGCATGGAAAATTCTGCATTTTCTTTTTATGTAAGCAAAACATTCAATTCCCGTACAATGTGCATGGCTACAACTTTGTGATTGCTGTCCAATGTTACACAGTGATTACACTTCGAAGTGTTTTTTGGCTATAAAATGCTTTGGGACCTCCTGAGATCATGAAAAGCACTATATAAAGACAAGCCTTTCTTCATAGTAACCAAACTCCACTGAGATAACCCAAGTTGTTTATTCTATAAGGAACTACAGCCCTTTCATATCCAAACCTTGTGTTAGACACTATCCGAACGTTTGTTCTAACAAGAGTGTACTTTTCACCTATTGCTAAAATAAAAAAGTTGTGAGTCAATAACTCAAATATTTTCTCTGAGTTTAATTTATAGGTGTGTCATTTGCAGCAGCAGACCACTCTTACAAGGTGAACAGTGAATAAAGCAACTTTTTTTTCTTTCCTTTTCAACTGCAGAGTAGATCAAATGTGCCCATTACAGGTATAGCAGAGGTCGGATGCCTGTATTCCATCTGTCTTCACCAAATTCAAAGCTGAGCCTAGACAGATTAAGGGCAAAGTTGTTTTAAAGCAAAACGGAGTCTCAAAAATACATAATTTTAACTTCTGTACAGCAATTTCAATTTGCTACATCAAAAATAAAATAAAAGTGTATAAGTATGAAATTGAGTCGTTCTTTGAATTTCAGTTATGATATGTACTTGAATTCTCAAATGTTTAAAATTTTATTAAAGTGCCTTAAGGGATTTGTAAAGATTAGAAGATTCAACATGCTAACAATTACATTAGTTCAACAAACTTTCACTTTTGTGCCACCTTTTTGATACAACCACCCTGATTTGATGCTACTTACAATAACCAAGTTGTATGCATTATAGATACATCATTAGAGCATCATTAATATGCTAATTATTATAATCAAATCTCAATGCTATGTCTACATTTTTGGCTACAGTTGAATCTTGTTATCACAATCAAATTGTATTATTCGAGTCAACCCTCACCAGTACAATCTAACGTTGTTATTGTACTCAAATCACAATATACTTCTATCTCGCCCTGAACACAGTTCCTTAACAACCAGTGGAGGTGCTTGAACCTCAAGGAGAATAAAACTTGACCATGAAATTTGGCTCTGTAGCACCACTGGAGCTGGCACCACAGAAGCCACAGCAGCTAAAATTGGCAGTTCACTGCTTCTGGCTGTATCTACTGCAGCCTGCGCAGTGGTCCATGATTGTAAGGGCTGTAGCACAGGGGCAGAATGCATGCGCCGGAAGCACACAGTGAGGAAAAACATGACATCAAACAGCCTTTACAGTAGATTAGACACTTGTTTTGCCAATATAAATTGCACAGGTCCAGTTAATGCCATCTCATCATCTTTTCCAACTGAATATGCATTCAGCTGCAAGTGGAGACCATTCACCTGCATTATTTAAAGGGCCAGCCATCTAACTGCCAGATGAGATACTTCTGACTTCCGTTGTTGCAAAGTTTGTGGAAATACTGTGATCTTGGAGGAGTTTTGGTGAAATGTTCGAGTTCGAAGGGAGTACCGCTGCATCCTGACAGGGAGGCCAGAGAACTTATCTGCCCAGTCAACAGAAAACTTGCCAGAGTTATGGGAGCTGTAGTCACAGTTCCTTTGGACTGCAGCATGACATCTGGGTGTTGTGTAAATAAATGTTTACCCTTTCTTTTGATTTAAACTTACCAGAAAGCCTGCTCATGTCAATTCAGCAATCAAAAAGGTTTAAAACACCCCCTCTCAAATATATACCTTGTTGCGGTCAGCTGAGAGGCAAGAAAAAAAAAGAGGAAAAGTTATCACACCACCCCTCCCTGTTCTGTAACAGTGCCATTTAATGTACCTACATTGTCCTGTGGGGCCCAGGTGTGAATGGAAAGATGTAGGCTTACCGCATTTTACTGCTCCACCCCACTGTGACAGGGCTGTATAATTCTGCCCTATAATACCCTCTAGGGTATCCACAGGGCTTGTATCTGAGTTGGTGGTTGCAAGTGTCTGATCAAGTGATGGTGTTTCTTTATCTGAAGTCAAGTGCTTTTTTCGCCCTTCCACATGAGGCTGCAGTGGCTTGGTATAGCTGCCAGTCCTTGGGTATCTGGATACATAAATGTATAAGGTGAGGGTTGGTGCAGGCACCCTCTGTATCTGTTCTTCTCCCTGAGGTTATGGGCCTTCTTGTCCCACAAGAGAGAGGGAAGAATGTCAGTGGTAGTCTTGAACTGCATTTGGGTGAATCGCTGAATATATTTCAAAGCAGAGAAAAGTGAGTGAGGCTGGCAGATTTAGAAAGTATGAGAGGGTGAGGTGGAGCATCTGAATGTTAGGCCTGAGTTCTGATTGCTAGAGACTGCTGCTGGGTGAGTGATGGGAGTGAGATGCATGGTAGGTTGATGGGGAGGCGGTTAAGGGATGTCCTTTGAAGGTTCTTTCGCTGGCCCTGACCACCCGTGAGAGATCAGTGAACATCTTATGGCACGGTTGCCAGCTCCTTGGCATCATCCTCCAGGAATTGATCTTCCTGGCCACTTACTCCCATTTGCTTCTCAGGGTTTGTCTTCAGGTCCTCCTGACCCCAGCAGAAACAATGGACAGCATTTAATGGAGGCAACAGGCATTTCACCCACTAGCTGGAGAGTTAGCAAGAGCTCTGTGTTGCTTTGTTTGGATAAGGCCTGCTGTATTAAGTGCCTTCAGTCATATACTGGACAGCAGACCAAGGACCCCAGGGGCAGAAGTCCTGCCCGCTGAGAGCTGCCGGACAATCAGAGGCTGGCAGCTCCAATGAACGTCAACGCAACCGGGGAGGTGGTGGATGCTGCTGGTATGACACTGACCCGAGGCTGAGGATTGTCGTTGAATCCCAGGCCACGAGTGAAGGAGGGAGGGCCACGCAGGAGAGGGATCAACAGCAAGGGCAGGGCATTGGTTCTCAGTGGGGTCCCTCAATCTGGCTGCGAACCTCTTCAAACGAGGGACCCACCACCACCACCACCAACCCCCTCCCCCACACCCACCCCCTCAGAGCCCACAAAGAACCCTGTAAGGGTTTGCTTATCATGCTACCTGTATAGCAAGTCCATTCCCGTCGCTGATATGAAGCCCTTAAGTGGCCTTTAATTGCCCACTTAAGGACCTCAAATGACATCGGGGTAGGAAGGGCATCTGCAGGCTTTCCTGCCATAGACTTAATTGGGGTGAAGGCAGGAAAGCAGTGCGGTCCCCACCCACCACCCTCCTGCCTGATTAGATATCTGCCCACCACCATATTCACCACAGGGGTGGGCATTAAATTTCACCCATTTGTTTCTCTCCCCCTTTACACCTCCTGAACTAATACCCCCAAAGCCACATCAGAAGACCTGGGAGGCCTCTTTTTATTCTGGTGCTTCATCATCTGTGCTTCCCCACGTAGCCAATTCCTCCACAGACACTCAGCAGCATCTTCTGTATTCTGAATGCAGCTTCCCTTTAAGAGGGGCAGGCTGCCTTTAAGATGTGCAGTCTGGCTGAAATACATGTTAGCCACACATACTGTTGGATCCGCTGTTGTTGGTGCAGCCAGTCAACAGCATGCTTGGTATTGGGTTGCACACGGAAACCATTGAAATGAGGAGGTAGCACAAACTTTGCATGTTGCCTGTCTCAATGGCACTGGGCATGGGGCAATCCTGAATCATGACCTCAATGTCAGAAAACAGGAGGAATCACATTTTTTTCCCCTTACATCTAATTTGACTTTCAGAATTTTTTCAGTACAAATACTTACACCAGCAATTAATCAGTCCCATTATTTTGGGCAATAGGACAATAAAACTCACAAAAATTACAAGTGCCCATAAGGCACTTGTAATTTGGATTTTTTTCCAGTTGGGAATGGCTCAAATCCATGATTTGGGAAAGAGGAGGCTAGGATGGTTAGGGATTCTGTTCTGCTGTTCTTGCACCTGCAAAGCAAACATTGAAAAGCTGCAGCAGCGAGGCTGTCCACTGACTGGAGAGCGATCCCACCACTGCCACTCCTGGAAGCCCCGATGGGATTATATCCCAATTAGGCAGTCCGCTGTCTTTTATCCGGGTTCCCAGGCCTGCAGGGCAGATACCCTGCTTCCAAGGGTTCTGCTGGCCAATTTTTTCAGTACCAGCAGGGCCACTGGGGGCAGTAACCACTGCCGGTACTACAGTAGGCCCCAGGAGGATCATCGCTGGAGCCCCAGAATATAGGCAAGCTTGGCAGGATGGCGGGTGGGGGGTTTGATGCGGGGCACGGTGGAGGGAGGTAAAGGGCAAGGGCTGGTCTTCCCTTGGGGGCAGTCCTTACTACCATTGGTTCCCTTTCTGAGCACAGACTGCCTGAACACCTCCCTATTCTGAAGGCATGCTCGCCAGGGTATACATGGGAACTTATTCACATGACGTGCCCCCTCTCCCCACCAGCTGGTTAAATACCAGCAGCGGCAAACTGAGGCCCTAAATTGGTGAGGGTTTCCAGCCCAAGCCTTCCCACCCTATTATACAGCACCACCCCCACCACCTCCCAGATCACTTCTGAGGGGGTGGGGCCATTAAATTCCAACCATTGTGTGTAGCATGGCATAAGACTCTAATTACTGTAGAACATAATATAACCTGACCCACCCTGATTAATGTCATAGAAGATCTTTTTGTAAAATATATTTAAAAAGTTTCTTCAGCTTGTTTTCATAATACTTTCAGTGTCGCACTCCCTCTATCACCTTTCCTGTTACACCTCAGTGTCACAGTGTCATTTACTTAAATTTTACATTCAAATTCTTCTGGTTGCAAATTTCTTATACTCGAAGTTCCTACAGTTAAATATCTGTTTGCAAATTTATTCAAGTTTGTAAATGTTTCTCCCAATTTATTAATTAATTGGTTCGAGAAAGATGGATAATGGGCAGCTGATCAGATTTCGCCCATTTTACACTATCACCCAAAGTCAAAATGGCTCAAGTTTGTGGGGTGGGTGGGGGAGTGATGGGGGGGGGGTGTGGGGAAACAGAGTGAATGGCATGGGAGAGAAATGACCCTGACCATTCAGATTTCCAGGATCATGGATATTTCCATAAAATTCACATTTGCTCTTGCCATTGGTGGTACAGCTGGAGCTCCTTCTAACTGGAAGGGTAGTAAATTGGTGGCGAAGGCATCTTTTTGAAATTGGACGAACAAGGATTTTTCTTGGAAAAATGCTTTTCCCAATCCAGAAAGGATAATAACCTGAGGACAACTGATAGTTTTGCAACCAGCTGCTGTAAGGAAACCAGCACTTCCAAATTTGGCAGTCTTGACTTCCACTGCCTGCTTTGGGGAAGAGTGCCAATTTACTGTCAATTGTGAGTGGCTTCATTAGAAAGTGGCCATTTCACTCAGAAACCTTACAGCAATTAGAAAACCATTAGCCTGGGTATGAATTGTTCTCAAGTCTCAAGAGCTTTCCCTCTTTGTTAATTTGTATCCTGCTTCTCCTCCTTCCCTTTTGATTTTATTAAACTGTGTCAAAGAGCCCATCCAAATGTCACTTAGAAAAGAGATCCAAGTGCTCTGGTAAGTCATGAGAACCCCAATCACACCTGAGCAATAGTTAGCAGGATGGACTGCAACACATGAAACCAAAAGTAAGAGAACGCAGACCATAGAAAAAGCAAAACCAATGGCCTAAGAAGCTGAAAAACGTTGGAGAAACAAGGCAAAAAATAACCAAAACAGCTACAAATAGCTATAACCACAATTACAAGAGCTTTCTTCAATGCTAATGAGCTGTGAATATTCTGGGACCTATTAATTTGAGTGTGCAATTTTCTGGGTGTTAACTGGCATACTAAGCCCCCATAATTTTATGGGTAACTGCATGATGAGGGATTGAAAATCTAACGGCCATTAAATTGACTGACAGCAAATGTATCTCTACAAGTTCCTCCGTGCCCCAAATTCTGGCCAAACCTTCAATCACAAAGTTTTGTATAAAACTAACTTCTTCTGTTTAATCTCAGGGAGATAACTGAACCTATTCATAGGCAATCTCCTGTCCGTGGTGCCCGTGACCTCAACTAGGTTCATCAGGCAAATCCATGCCGGCTCTCTGTTACTCTGTCCCTGGTGACAGATTCCAATAACAAGTGTGCCTGGAGTCATCATACAATTAGAAAAATTGCAACAAAAAAAAAATTCTGGAAATTGCAGCATAACTCCTAAAGTATGCTTGCTGCTGAAAGTGTAATTTTCTGCCTCACAGCAGTAGGATGAAAAGATTATCAACATGCTAAATTGAAGGTCCAATATTATACGTATAGAAATTATATTACAAAAGTAATCAGTATATTTTAAAGATCTTAAGCATACTTGTTTTGTATCATTATTGAGCAACATTGCAACAGATTTATAATTGCATAATTGACTGACCTATAAATGATAGATAAAAAAAGTCTAGCTTTCTCACTTATTATTGGATAATGCCATTCAATATTGTTTAACTCTTGACAATTTAAAGACTGAAACACTACCTGTATCGTAAATATTAAATGTTCTTAAGAACACATTATATTAATATAGAGTTTATAGTCTTCACTGACAGATATTTGAATTTCAAGGAACTTCTGTCATCATTGGTTAAAGGTCACAAAGGGCACTTAAACAAGGAAGACTGTAAAGATTCACAATATTTTCCCATGTACATCACAGTTCCAGGTTAGGGCATTAGCTTTTGTAGTCAACATGAGGATGGAACGTCTGCAGAATGTCAAGTTCACCTCAAACCATTTTCAATGTCTAACTTTTTCCATAAGTTGCTTATTGCCTTTTAGATCATTCAACTCGTTCTTACCACTCGCCTGTTCAATAGGATCCACTATATTCTAAATTTCCTTGCATATATCGGCATTTACTGTTGGAAAGTATCATAGATCACAGCAAATAAGTCAACCTTTGAAAGATCCTTCCAAAAATGGGGGTCAGCTTACACGCCAAGTATAAAATGTGAACTGCCAGTGTTGTTGAAATATGAAAAAAAATCGCCAGTAACTCAAATTAAATCAATGTGTCAAGTTTTATTTAATGAAATTATTCTACAAGGATAGTTTGAACCACAATCACAGCTTTAAAAAAAACGTCAAACTCGTCGTCCTCAGCATCTGACTCAGAGTTCATCGCGTTCATCCTGAATGACTTTGGCTATGACGTTATCGTATGGATCCCACTTTGGATCAGATGTGGAGCTCTCAGTTTCATACCAATATATGTACCATTGATACTTGTGTTTTTGCTGCTTCCTAATGTTGTATCACTGGAAACTGGTCATTTTGGCATTGAGATCTTTTGGTAGTCTTTGAGTAATCTTGGTTTCCTGCCTCAACACTAGGCATTTTCATTCCATAAAGCGACTACACCAACTAGCTGTTGCTCTGAAATCCTTGCTCTACTCATGAGTTAATTTGGGCCACTTAAGTGTATTACACTTCTGGTGGTGACGTAACCATTCTGATGATTTTTGAGGACCCATTCCGATACATGCTTCTCAAGATCAGGCCTGTGGCTGGTCCCTGTTCTTATGGCACATTTGGTTTTGGGCATCTTTTTCAGGGCGGATTCCTCCTTCCATACGCTCACCAGTTTTTCACTAACACCGAATCCCCTTGCTGCAGCACAGTTATTTGATGAGTTAGCAAACGTTACGACTTTTAGCTTGAAACCTGCTTTCTGGTTCATTATTTTTGCAGGAGGCGCATTCTGTTCATTAGTCACCATGCACAGCCTGCTTTATGTGAGTGTGTCTTAAACCTCATGCATTTTCTTGGTAACACAGCTTGTATCACCTGCTTGACCGCATGTGGCAACCTATAAGGTGAGTATAACCTTAATTGAAAAATTGAGGCCAACTCCTATTATGAGCATAGCCCTAAACACATATTCATTAGCTGAAAAATGGGAGTGTTGACTTATACACCAAGTATAGGCCTAAACGTGCATTTTGGCACTGATAAAATGGGGTCATTTTATATGCCAGATCAACTAATATGCCGCAATCTATGGTATATATTTAAATTATTTTAACCTTTACAACTTTCTCCCTTTCCTTACTAGGACATGGTTCAATGGGTACCTCGCTCCTGTGGCTTTTAGTGAAGAGTGAGCTTGATGATTCAAGCATGAACCTGCCCTTGATGCATAGATCCAACAGGAATCATTTGAGAACCATCAGGAGCAAGGTCCGTAAGCAATTTTCCTCTCTCTAACCCAAGGGTAGTGGGACTAATTGTAGCAGTGTGACTGATAAGAAAAATACTCAACAGATGCCTGAGATTAAACTCAGCCCTTCCTATTCTCTTTGACACTGTAATTTAAGACACTTGAGTACCTCATTGTATCAAAGGTCATTAAAAAAAGTGAATAAAGAAAATATTTGTTCTGATGTGTAAATTATGTTTTATATATCTCCAAAAGGAAAATCAATGCAAATTTTTAACTTGGATCCAATCTTTCCCTGACCTGGTTTGGCCAGATTTTAAGTGTTGGAGCTCATATCAAGACTAGTTTTCACACTGTATCATGAAACCTAAACACATCTAAACATTTTTTAAAATCAAATTCTCCATCCACTCCTATTTAGATTAATTTTACATTTCTCCCCTGACATAATTCATTATTTTCTTCTGTTTCCCCACTCGCACAGCCCAGTCTGAAGAACCTTTTTTGTAAGTGGCCGCATGTTCGGCTAAAAACGAGTCACAGGTCCTAGGGTGGAATTTTCCGTGCCCGCTGGCGTCAGACGTCATGGCGGGCATGAGTGGACAATATGGCAGGAAGGCTAATACTGAGCTTCACAACATCGTGAAACCAGCTTGCAATCGTCCACTCCGCCCATCAGTGGTGGGCCACGTTTCCCTCCGCCGCACGTCGGGAACTTCATTGTAATACTCATCTCATTATAAGCCCAACTCACCAGAATCATCCCCCCCACGCTGGATCACCCAAGCAAGTCAGCATTCACAACTGAACATAAGCGACGTGCACCTGGCGAGCTGCAGTGGCGAGGCTTGTTTTCCTACCTTGCTTTGGGCACCAGCCGCGGTCATAAGCACCAACTTCGCAGGCAGCACCACATCACTTTTAGGGGCCTCATGGGTAGGTCTCTACTTACAAGACCAGCCGTAAGGCGGGGGTGGCTTTTCAACTGCTGTAGCGCTATGGCTTGCTTGGAGAAAGGGGAGAAGTGGGCTCAGGCAAGGGAAGACGCTGCAGGGGTAGAGCATTACTGGGAAAGAGGGTATCCTAGGGTGTGTGTGGCAGCACATGTTGATCTGTGCAAGTGGCCTCAAGAGGGTGGGGGCAGAGGAAGCAGGCTCCAGAGGAGATGAGGCCAGATGGAGATGTGAGGGTGTGTATGAGAGAGTGAGTGCTGATGTCCCTTGGGTTGGCAGTGAGTGAGGTGCCAGTGAATGTGTGATGGCCTTGTAAGTGTGTGAGTTTAGAGTGATGATATGGTTGCCTTACCCTGGCAGTACAGATGAGATCATTCATCTTCTTTCGGCACTGGATGGTGAACCTCTTCTGTGCAGCTTTGGCATTGACCACCACTGCCACCGCCTCCCAAGCAGGACTGGTGACACTGATAGGCCTCCTGTGGCCAGAGTGGGGGTAGAGGACATCACCGCAGGCTCCAACAATGTCCAGAGGGTGCCTCAGGAATGCGTCACTGAATCGGAAGGCTGCAGTCTTCTTACCTTTCGGAACCATGTATTCTGTGCAGCAGCCCTGGGGTGGAAACACTGAGAGGTGTGCGGGTGTGTATTTAAATATGGCGACCAGCATGAGGTTGCGGTGTGGTTATGGTATGGTGGACTAATCGAAGGCTGCCCGCCAGCGAAACGGTACGTTTCCTGGGAATGCATGATTAATGAGGCGGGATTGGGACGATGCAGAGTGAAAACCTACCATTTTGGCCAGCGGGTAAAATGTCCTTTTCCCTGCCTGCTACCACACTTAGTGCAAACCTGGGACGATTCTGCCTCTAGTGTTACAGTCAATTGATTTAAAGGTTCATAGACATAACCGTGTTAATCATTGTTGTAAAAGAGAGAAAGCTACCGACAAAGCAGTCATTTTGCTAATGTATGCCTGATCAAACTCATCTGCAAACTTCTCCAAGGCATGTTAAATGTTAATAGGACAAAAGCAAATTATTAAACAAAAGGGGGGTCTCTGGACATTCATTGTTTGGTGGGGGGAGTGGGGGGTGTTGCAGAGGGATTAAATCAGCTAACCTCTGACATCATATGGTAGTTGTTTGACTTGTGCCTGTTCAGTAAGTTGCAGACAGCACGTTAAATTGATGCTGCCTGTTTTTTTTAATAATTGCTTTGTGCAGCCGGTAACACCTCCGGTGTTTGTTGGTTGTATGCATCAGCAGGGGATCCAATGTCAAAAGTGGCTTTCCATACCTAAAGGTAACCTGCACCTCTTAAAGGGGAGGTGCAGTGTGACTGCAAGAAAATGGTGCGAGTTGTTTTCATAAGGCAAGCTAGGCTGTGATACTTTGAACAATGGCTAAACATGTGAGAGTGAATAAGCGCTAAGGTTTTCAGACTATGCACTGTCTTAGTTAAAGAAGTGTAAAGAAGGAGTGAGGTAGACAGCAGGCAGATGCTCAGGATGCAGTGGAAACAAATAGTGGCAGTGGTCAAAACCCAGGGTATTGTTGTAAAAACATGGATGCAATGAGGAAGAAGTTAACAATCTGACACAAGTTGTCAAAATAGGTGAGTTCATCTTCAAATGTCATATCCTACCAATTACACCAATAGCCTTTGCCATTGCTCAATTCACTACACTTTCATCACCCACATACTAACAATCTTTATCAATCCGGGCTCACGAGAACGATCCCAGGAATGAAAGGCTTAACATATGAGGAACGTTTGAGGACTCTGGGTCTATACTCGATGGAGTTTAGAAGGATGAGGGGGGATCTGATTGAAACTTATAGAATACTGAAAGGCCTGGATAGAGTGGACATGGGGAAGATGTTTCCATTAGTAGGAGAGACTAGGACCCGAGGGCACAGCCTCAGAGTAAAGGGAAGACCTTTTAGAACAGAGATGAGGAGAAACTTCTTTAGCCAGAGAGTGGTGAATCTATGGAATTCATTGCCACAGAAGGTTGTGGAGGCCAGGTCATTGAGTGTATTTAAGACCGAGATAGATAGGTTCTTGATTGGTAAGGGGATCAAAGGTTACGGGGAGAAGGCGTGAGAATGGGGTTGAGAAACTTATCAACCATGATTGAATGGCGGAGCAGACTCGATGGGCCGAATGGCCTAATTTCTGATCCTATGTCTTATGGTCTTATCGTCTAACCCTTTCATATGATTTGCCTCACCCTGATGCACTTGGTACTTTCAAGCCTCACAATCTCAATTCACAGTGTGTACACATGAGCAGCTATTCAGTACACAAGCATATCACAGAGCACTCACTGATGCACTTTATTCTTTCTTGCATGGAGAAACTGATGCATAACAGTTGGCAGCTGGAAAGAGTTGGAGGAGAACAATGATACCTGCAAATTTTAACCCCCATAGTGGATATAGTGAGGACTATCATGGTAAGAGGAGTCATTCAGACCATGGCGACTGGCAGTGCTGGTGGGATCAATAATGTAGATATCTACAAACCTACTCCTTGTCAGCTGTGGCTCAGTTCATAGCACCCTCGCCTTTGAATCAGAGGGTTGTGGGTTCGTGTCCCACTCCCGGAAACCAAGAACTGTGATTGTACTCGGAAGAGTTGCAATCTGTGACTGTTGGTAACTCGAAAAGAGTTTCCCTCATCCCACTTCTCCCTCCTCCCACAATCTCTTCTGATTGATAAGCTGCAGATGGTGTTAGCACACACTTCTTACTCATCACAATCCAATCAGAAACCCAGGAACATGAACTTGCCCAGTCAGAAGAGGAAGAGGAAGAAGACAGTGAAGATGAACAGTCACAGTCACTTAATCATACACTCACAGCACCAGCTCAGAGATTGACCCTGGCGAGGATAGAAGAGGGATCTGCATATGGTGAGACACTGGACACAATTCTGCAGGAGTCAGGGCAGGAGGAAAGGATAGTTAAGGTGCCAGCTCACCAGGAGTTGAGGTTGTACATTAGTCCAGCTGCAGAGATGGTGCTGCCTGAATTCAGCCCTTCAAGGCTCAAAGCTACTCAAGGTCGCTCCCCAAGGCCATCTGCAATTGAAGATAAGCAGCCTTTCACCAGCTATCCTAGAATTGGCAAAGGCACTCAAAAGAAAGGCAGTAAGGGAATGCACAGGATTAATTAGGTTAATTTTGTAAGTATTGGGCCGTAATTTCCGATGGAGTGGCAATTGAGCCGGATTGCCATTCTGCTCAAAATTACTTACCAGACAATTCTAATTCATCTGACATTCCGACTCAGACCGGGCTAGATCTCTGCAGCGCACTCCCAGGGCCAACTGTCAAGAGCAGCTCAGCCGAAGGTAGGTTAGCCATGGCCCCTTTTTTACAGCACTAGCTGGGTAATTTTAAAGGTCCAGCCAAGTTTAAGGGTCTTTGGTAATCCAGGGAGAAGGTAAATATATAACGTAAGTGGATAAGATTTGGGGGTGTGTGGTCAGGAACCAGGCCTAGGAAGTGGTATTGGGAGTCAGGTCTGGGTGGGAGGAGTCAGGAGTCAGGCCTGCGAGGTGGGAGGAGAGTCAGGAATTGGACCTGGGTGGAAGGGGTGGTGAGTTGGGAGTCGAGCCTGGCTTGTGGGGAGGGGAGCGTGCGGTTGGAAGTTGGATCTGGGATGTGGTGAATCAGGAGTTGGGCCTGGAGTAAGGGGGTGTGGGTGGAGTCAGGAGTCAAGCTGGAATGGGGGAGGTCGGGAGTTAGGCCTGGCATGGGAGGGTAGTCAGGAGGGTATTGAGTGGGTGGGGGAGTCCCATGGGAGTCAGAGAGGTGTAGTCCCAGGGGGGAATGGGGGAGTCCCAGGACAGTGGTGATGGAGTCCCCGAGGGGGTCGGGGAAAGCCCTGGGGGAGGGTCAGGAGGGTGAGGGGGATCCAGGGCAGGGTAGGGGGCTAGGGGCCAGGGGCAGTAGGAGGAGTCCCCTGGGGAGGCAGGGTGGGTCAATGCTATAGTTACCCAGAAGCCAGAAGTGGTTTTAATTCTTCTAACTTTCTCTGGGTAACTATTTCTGTAACACAGTCGGAACCACCCAAAGTTTGTGATTTAAATCGCATTTTCGGATGGTTCCGAGTGCTGGGCAATTGCCCATCGGAAGTTTGAATTTCCATGCAATCTTTACCTGGGAACTTCCGGGGGTGGGGTGGGGTGCTAGGTGGGATTTCCCCAGTGCATTTTTGGGGTAACCCCCCCCCCCCCAGATACACTGCCCAGGAGCTGGGAAGTTCCAGCCCATTATGTCATAATTGGATTTCTAAAATTGAATTGGAATGTGCATTTTTTTCTCGTTTTTGTGTTGTATGAAAGAGGACAAAGTGATGGTCAGTGAGAGGAAAGGTAAGGACTGTTGGTGAATGGAAGATTGTGGCCGAAGTTACTGGTATTACTGATAAATTCTTTGATAATCTAGAGCCTGAGCAGAAAGGGGCTGTCTACATTGTAGCCTCCCTTCCTCTTTCTGTTCATCCATCCCTTTTGCACTTTCTCCTCTTCCTCCTTCTCCTTCTCATGCTCCTGCTCTTTAGCTTGTCACCTGAGAGGTGGTAGCAAGGCCTGATTCCACATTAGGGCCAGATTATGCAGCATGCAGCTTGCAGCTTTTTACCACAAATGCTGATACCCACTCAGCTCAACACCGCAGGGCTCCTCTAGAGCAGCCCAGGCAGCAAAAGCATTGTTTGAGGACCACAATAGGGTATTCACTATATTGTTCCTTGTGGGAATGTGGCTCTCAATTAGTCCTGCTGTGCATATGTGTATGGATTCCTGACTGGAGTCACGAGCCACATCATGAGTAAATAACCCTTGTTAATGAGTAGCGAGCCTTTGACTTGCCATGGTGGGTCAACTACAGGAGTCACAGAGGGTTGCTGCAGTATGAAGGAATTCTGACTGCTGCCAGGATACTGGGCATTCACCTATATAATGAGCTATTTTGGTCACATATTAGCTGCACATTTAGACAGTGGAATCCCTTTCACTTCATGAAAATAGCCAAATTCACAATGGGCACACGCAATTAATGGCACCCTGCACCGTGGGGAAGCCTACAATCTGTGTAAACCTTTGTGCTTACTTCTACCTGCTTGTCTATGGTAAGAGGGAATGGGATGGAATTGTCCCTCTGTGTGCAGCGAATCTCAGTGACCACAATGGGCTGCAAACTGGGAAATGTTGTTTATATTTAAGGCTACAGTTGTTGGCAGATTTTAGTCAAAACCTCTTTTCAGAAGTGAAGATGTCTCAAGCATTGGTCCTTGCTGATATTGAGTTAAAGAACTGCTCCCTAAAGTGGATTGGATCACCTACTGAGGACCCTTCACCCTTCCCCCTTCCCCTCCCTCTTTCAGCAGCTTTTCCTGCTCTGGATATTCTCTCTTCATTTTCCCAGTCATGCTCATTTCCCAAAGGAAGCCAATCCAGGCCAGCCATGGTTGAAGGCAACTTGTTTCAGCATAAGCTTTTCAATGAAGAAAAATGGACTTTAGCACCAGCCAGACACTCCCTGTGCACAATGAAGCTTTAGCCAAGTCCAGGAAAGCTCCAAAAATAAATACAATTGCACCAGCAGCCAGGAGAAATAATTCAACGATGAACCTATAAGGAGTTCATGATATCTTCCAGGAACACTTGGTGGGGATGCTTCATCTTGTTTAATGCATGTTCAGTAGTGTCAAGTGAAGTCAGGCTGAAGCATGGAGTGGACACTGACTGGCATAAGAATCTGCTTACTTTGCATGCTGCTGAACACTGTTAGATGCAAAAACTTTTTTACCAAGATGGCGTCTGGCACTCTTCCCATTGGAGGTATGCACATACATTTCAGACCCATTTTGAGTCATAGTAAGCCATGTAGCACCTAAAAAACAGATACTATGAGCCCGATTTCCGCCCCCCCCCCCACCACCTTGGTATTTAACATAATAAAAATAATACAGTCAAGTGATAGAGTCCTATTTTACTCATATATTTTTAAACTGATATGCTAGGCATTTCTTCAGGTTCAATACCTTTTACCTGCACATTGGATGCATAAATGTTGCAAGACCTGATGATCAAACAGATGACATTCATCACTCTATTCTGATTTGCTAGACATATATCACGCACTGTCATGGTCTATCAGAGCACAGCTCAGGCTAGGAAACAACAAATATATTTACTGAATAGTGAAACAGGTAAATACAAAAGAAACTCCAAGTAGAATATTCATAGCATTTGCAGCCACCTTCAGCCAGAAGTGCTGAGCATCTCAGCCTCCCCTTGTAATCCCCAACGTCACAGGTGCCAGTCTTCAGCCAATACGATTCATTCCACATGCTATCAAGAAGTGGCTGGAGGCACTGGATACTGCAAAGGTTATGGGCCCTGACAATATTCCAACAATAGTACTGAAGACCTGTGCTCCAGAACTAGCCACACCCCTAGCAAAGCTGTTCCAGTACAGCAACAACACTGGTATCTACCTGACAATGTGGAAAGTTGCCCAGGGATGTCCTGTCCACAAAAAACAGGACAAATTCAACCCAGTCAATTACCATCCCATCAGTCAACTCTCAATCACCAGCAAAGTGATGGAAGGTGTTCTTGACAGTGCTATCAAGTGGCACTTACTCACAATAACCTGCTCACTGGTTCAGTTTGGGTCACTCAGCTCCTGACCTCATTACAGCCTTGGTCCAAACATGAACAAAAGAGCTGAACTCAAGAGGTGAGGTGAGAGTGGCTGCCCTTGATATCAAGGCAGCGTCTGACTGAGTGTAACATTGTTTTGAGTGCAAAGACAGCAGTGCTTCTTAGTGTCTTTCTCAGTGTGAGGTCTTTATTGAACTGATTGCATGATAGCTGCTTACAGAGAGATTCCATCATGGCAGAGGTCACATGACTACAGCAAGCCAGATAGGACATGTAGTACTGTTCCATTTCAAAAACCAAACATCCCCTTTCTCATAACAATCAATAGACACATTTGCATGCATGATCATGTGTATCCGTGTGTTACCCAAGTTACCCACAATACCACCACAGTTTGTATGGCATTAACAAATTGTTCATTATTCTCACCTGTCACTGCACTTGCATTGCATACATAGTCATTAAATCATGTAGGTCTCTTAATGGTATGCATGCGTGTTGTCATTGGCTGTTCATCTGGATGATGTTCCCTCTCTGTGGAGCGTTGTTCCCGTGGCAATTGTTGCCGTGGTATCTGTTGTTGTCCCATTTCCATTATGTGGGCCTCTGGGATTGATGGTTGTTCTGTACTCAGTACAGCTGGTGAGATCTCTTCTCCCTGACTGACCAACTGTGGTGATGAAACAGCTTTGCTAGTTCGTATATGCCTGCGGTTGTGCCGGTATATTCAGTTGTTCATGTCCACTGCATACTGCTCTATGACCAAAGTTGCCACATGGGCTGACTCCTATTGAGAGCGTTGACTGTTTGCACCCTGACTGGCTCTCCAATGCTCAGCTCTGGCAATGGTTCGGCAGTCTTGTCAAAATGAAATTTGGCTTTCTGCTGTTTCACCTGGAATTTTGCACTCATGCCTGTTACTACTTCAGGATTCAGTAGCTTTTTTGGAAGAATAGTTTTGGTGCAAGTTGACATTAGCCTTTGGACTGGACTACTTTCCATGCCTTCAGCCAGTGTGTTTCTCCACTTGAGGATTGCCTTGTATACACCTGTGCTAGCTTTGCTTGATTTCTTGATGATTCCTTTGGTGATTTTCAATGCCACCTCAACCTTTCCATTCGACTGGGGATAGTGCAGTGATGTTTAATGTTGAACTTCCCAACCCTTAGTGGAATAGCTGAATTCTTCACATGTGAACTGAGGGCCATTGTCACTGATCACAATGTCTGGAATGCCACTGAAGTGGGCTTTCAGGCATTCTACTATTTCTACCGTCATCATTGTAGTCAGCTGGTCTAACCCCCAGTAGTCAGAATAGTATTCTTCAGTGACAAGATAATCAGTTCCTGCTGTAGTGAAGAGGTCTAATCCCAGCTTCATCCATGGTCTGTCTGGGATGTCATGCATCATCAACAGCTCTCTAACTTGTTTAGCTTGGTACTCGTTACAGCCACTGCACCAGCCTATGTGGTCTTCAATTTCATTGCTCATGTTTGGCCAGTAGAGCACATTTCTTGCCTTTCTCAGAGTCAATTCAATTCCTGATGGGTTGCATGGATGTGCTTCAGCATCTCTCTTCTCATCTCTTTAGCGATGATGACTCTATTTCCTTTGTACAAGATGCCATCTTGGGCTGTCAATTCATCTTGTTATGCCCAAAATGTTTTTATAACCACAAGTGTGTCCTTGATGCTCTCAGGCCATCCTTTTATCACTACTTCTTGTAGCACTTGGAGAGTTGCATCGTGTTGGTTAGTTTGCTTGATTTGAGCGAGGCATGTGTCTGTCAGATTCAATGTCTCTGCTGGATTGATGACTTCCAGATCATGTTGAACTGCTGCTTCACATTGAATCTGGAAGATTTCACATTCTGTTGGAGCATCCTCAACTTTCTTCATGGGGAGCACTGCTCTTGATAGCATGTCTGCGATGTACAACTGTTTCCCTTGCTTGTATGTCACGTCCAAATGATATCTGTGTAAATGAAGTAACATTCTTTGCAGGTGATTTGGAGCAGATAGTAGCGGTTTGAGAAAAATGCTTTGATGTGGCTTGTAGTTGGACTCCACTGATATTTGGTCTCTCCCAAACAAGTATTGATGAAAATGCTCACAAGCAAAAGCAATAGCCAGGCAACCTTTCTCGATCTGAGTGTAATATTGGTCCATTTGTGTTAGTGCCCTGGATACAAATGTGCTGGTTGTCCTTGCTGCATTAGGGTTGCTCCAACACCTGTCTCGTTGGCGTCACATTGCAAGGTGGCTTCATCATTGATGTCATAGCACTTCAGCACTAGTATTGTCGTCTCTAGTTGTTTGATTTTAATGAACTCTGCTTCTTGTTCCATGCCCCAATACCACTGCACTTTTTTGGCTTTGTCATAGAAGACAGAGGGTAGCAGTGGAAGGGTGCTTTTCTGAATGGAGAGCTGTGACTAATGGAGTTCCGCAGGGATCAGTGCTGGGACCTTTGCTGTTTGTAGTATACATAAATGATTTGGAGGAAAATGTAATCAGTAAGTTTGCAAACAAAACTAAGGTTGGAGGAGTTGCAGATAGTGAAGAGGATTGTCAAAGGATACAACGGGATATAGATTGGTTGGAGACTTGGGCGGAGAAATGGCAGATGGAATTTAATCTGGACAAATGCGAGGTAATGCAGTTTGGAAGGTCTAATACAGGCAGGAATTATACAGTAAATGGCAGAACCCTTAAGTACATCAACGGGCAGAGGGATCTGGGTGTACAGGTCCACAGGTCACTGAAAGTGGCAACACAGGTGGATAAGGTAGTCAGGAAGGCATATGGCATGCTTGCCTTTATTGGCAGGGGTATTGAGTATAAAAGTTGGGAAGTCATGCTGCAGCTGTATAGAACCTTGGTTAGGCCACACTTGGAATATTGCGTGCAATTCTGGTCGCCACATTACCAGAAGGATATGGAGGCATTGGAGAGGGTGCAGAGGAGGTTTACCAGGATGCTACCTGGTCTGGAGGTTATTAGCTATGAGGAGAGTTTGGAGAAACTCGGATTGTTCTCACTAGAGCGACGGAGATTGAGGGGCAGCTTGATAGAAGTTTACAAAATTATGAGTGGCATGGACAGAGTAGATAGTCAGAAGCTTTTTCCCAGGGTGGAAGAGTCAATTACTAGGGGACATAGATTTAAGGTGAGAGGAGAAAACTATAGTGGAGATGTGCGGGGCAAGTTTTTTACGCAGAGGGTAATGAGTGTCTGGAATTCGCTGCCAGAGGAGGTGGTGGAAGCAGGTACGATAGTGGTGTTTAAGAGGCAGCTTGACAAATACATGAATAGGATGGGAATAGAGGGATACGGACCCCGGAAGTGCAAAATGTTTTAGTTTACGGGCAATATGATCGGCGCAGGCTTGGAGGGCCAAAGGGCCTGTTCCTGTGCTGTACTTTTCTTTGTTCTTTGGCAGTGAGCTTGCTTAATGGTTCAAACTTCGATGACAGATTGGGCAAAAACTTTGCTAGATGCTGCATGAATCCAACAAATCCTTGCACTATTTTCACATCTGTTGGTTGCTGCATCACTACTACAGCTCTCACCTTGTCAGGATCCAGGCGAAGACCTTTTGCTGTCAGTATGTGACCTATATGATTGACTTCAGGCATCTTCAATTGCAATTGTTTTTAAAATTTAGCTTCAGATTCATCTGACAAGTTCTTTCTGGCAGTCATACTAAATTCTGGTCCATTATGGCTTCTTCCATTGTGTCTCCACACCCATAGACTAGTAGATCATCCACTATGGCTTCCGCTCTGCGAAGATCACTGACCATCTCATGCTGTCTGCGTTGATATTCTCCTGGAGCCGTGGAAATGCCAAACGGCACGCACAACCATCTGTATCTCCCAAACAGCATCCAGAATGTCGTTAGAAAACTGTTGCTTTCATTCAGCTTCACTTGCCAGTTACCATCCTTCACATCTAGGCTAGTGAAAATCTTTGCCTTGGCAAATTGTGGCAAAATTCCTTCAATTGTTGATCTCTTCAGCTCTTTATTTAGATCCTTTGGGTCTAAGCATACTCTTGGTTTTCCAGGTTGTTTCACTGCTACCATGCTGCTAATCCAGTCTGTAGGAGTTGTTCTTGATTACTCCCTTCTTTTCCAGCTCTTCTATCTTGTCTTTTAGGCTTGACTTGAGGGCAGCTGGAACTCTTCTCAGCAGATGCTGAACTGCTCTTACACTCTCATCTACTCCTAGATGATATTCTCCTGGTAGACATCCCTACCCTGTAAACACATCTTCGTACTCCTCTAGGATCTGTTTGGTAGTCAATGGTTTTGTGTGCTACTACAAGTTGTAAGTTACTGTTGGTACGTTCAGGGTTACAGGTCCAAACTTTAAACTTGCTTCAGTTGAGATGAGTGGCTGTTGCATACTTCCATAATCCAGAACTCTCGATTTTCCTTCTTGCCATTGCATTGGATTCACAGACTAATTTATCTTCTCGGTATGAGTATGATGCCATCATATAGCCTCAGCCTTACTTTCAAGGGCTTCATCTCTGGATCACCAAGTTGAGCCACTTTGCACAGGCCCGTGAAGGTCATTATGTTTCATGCTGCAACAGTGTCTATCTGACACTTATGTGCACTTGATACTCTCCTTCTGCGCTCATCATTATAATTGTCACAAACTATTTTTCACCTATAGACTTGATGGAACCAGCCAGCTGTATTGTGTATAGCACTTCACTAGACTCTTCTGCTTATATCTCTCCAGTGGCCACCTGTATAGACTTGGTGTGCTTCTTTCTAGCCAAACACTTCGTGTGCGCAATGATTTGGCTTCTTGCAGTTAAAACATTGCTTTCCTTATGCTGGGCAATCCTTCTTTTCCTTTGAATGATGTCATTCACTGTATTTGCATCCTGCCCTTTGTCTGTGATTGATTCGGGACTGTCTCTCAGCATAATGTATCTCCTGGTCTGCTCTGCCATACATACGTTCTAACTGACGTTTTACTACATCTGCATTTCTGCACATGTCTATCGCTTTCCTGAGCGTAAATTTCTCCTCTTGCAGTAGACTTATTCTCACTGATGATCAGATCATCTTTTAGTTGCCTGAATTCGCATGATTGTTCAAGCTGTGTTACTGTAGCCACATACTGTTCAATGGGCTCATTTGCAGCTTGAGCTCTAGTATTGAATATATAACATTCATAAGTAATAGTCACTCGGGGTTCAAAATGTGCATTCAAGGCGCTCAAAATCTCTGTTGTCTGTTTTCTTCATTCATCGGTAGATTTAAGGTGGAATATACTTTGCAGCAGTCCTTCCCCAACAGTGTTAGAAGTGTGGCTATTCTTATCGGCTCCGGCTTGTTAACTAAATCTGTTGCAAGTTCGTAGATTTGCTATTGCATGTGGCAAAACAGCTAGTGCTGCCACATGTTGCCTTTCATTTCTACCGGAGCAGGGATGGAAAAGTTTACAGCCATGTTAACTCACCCAATATTTTATTTGTAGCCTTCGGTTTGAGTTTACTTTTCCTAGTCATTTTTTCGGTAGCTTTTAGCAGATCTGAACATTTCTGTGTGTCTTTCTGAGTTGTGGCCTCTCTGCAGAATGTTCAGGGTTTCCCAACTCTATTTTAGTTCCACTACTGACACAATGGGCAGAATATTTCGCTCATCAGGTGGGCATGTGCTCGACTCGAACAAGCGTAAAATGACACGCGACGATGCCAGGCGAGCGTCCTGACGTCATCGGATACTCACATGATATTTTGGCCGGTGGGCATGTGCAAGAGTTGGCAGCACACCCTCTGACAATTAAGTAGCCTATTAAGGCCATTAAAGTCATAATTAAAAGAAATTATTTGCTGCCTGGCCAACCTTATGGTTGGCGGGCAGGCAAATCAGCCAGGTGACCTTTGGATTTTTTGCAAAACCTCATCTATGGGTGGGATGAGGTTTTGATCAGTGATTTAAAAAAAAAATTTCAAACTAATTTCTAACATGTCCCTGCTCATGTGACAGAGTCACATGAGGGGACATGTTTGTAACATTTTTAGATTCTTTTATTTTATTGTAAAAAATATTCAGCTCTCTGAGGCACCGTATGTCTTAGGGAGCTTTTACTGTGCGCACAAACTTCCATACTTATCCTCCTCCCCCCCCGCCGACCCCAGCTGCGCTGAGCGCTGCAGTGCGCGTTTCACATTGGTCGGCTGTTAATTGGCCAGGCAGCGTAAAATCACAGTCGGGGCCCGATTGCGAGTGGCAGTCCATTTCGCGGCCACTCCCACTCGTCCCTGCCAAGCCCGCCCAACGACGGGAACATCCTGGCCCATGTTTTGAGTTCAAAGACAGCAATGCTTCTTCGTGTCCTTCTCAGTGTGAGTTCTTTATTGAACTGACCGTATGATGGCAGCTTATAGAGAGATTCCCTCATGGCAAAGGTCATATGAATATAGTAAGCCAGAGAGGACATGAGGTATTGTTGCATTTCAAAACCCAAACAGGCATCAAGGAGCCCTGGGAAAACTGGAGTCAATGGGAATCGGGGGAAACTCTTCACCAGTTAAAGTTATACCCTGAACAAAGGAAGATGGTTGTGTTATGTTGGGGGTCAATCATCTCAGTCCGGGGACATGACTGCAGGAGTTCCTCAGGGTAGTGTCCTAGGCCCAATCATCTTCAGCCACTTCATCAATGACATTCCCTCCATCATAATGTCAGAAATGAGGACATTCGCAGATGATTGCGCAATGTTCAGCATTATTTGCAACTTCTCAGATATGGACACAATCCATGGCCAAATGCAGCAAGACCTGGACAACATTCAGGCTTGGGCTGATAAGTGGCAAGTGACATTTACACCGCACAAGTGCCAGACAATTAACATTTCCAATAACAGAAAATCTAACCATCTCCCCTTGACATTTAACAGCATTACCATCGCTGAATCTCTCACTATCAACAACTTGGAGGTTACCGTTGACCAGAAACTGAACTGGACCAGTCATGTAAACACTGTGGCTACAAGAGAAGGTCAGAAGCTGGGATTTCTGTGGTGAGTAATTCACCCTTTGACTCCCCAAACACTGTCCACCGTCTACAAGGCACAAATCAGGAGTGTGATGGAATATCTCCACTTGCCTGGATGAGTGCAGCTTCAACAAAATTCAAGAAGCTGAACACCATCCAAGACAAATTAGTCCACTTGACTGGTACCTTCTCCACTATCAATGTGCAGTGTCAGTATTATGTACCATCTGCATGATTCACTGCAACAACTCACCAAGGCTCCTTTGACAGCACCTTCTAAGCCCACGACCTTCCCAACTAGAAGGACAAGGACAGCAGATGTATGGGAACACCACCACCTGCTAGTTCCCCTCTAAACCACTCACCATTTGGACTTGGAAATATATTGCTTCACAGTCGTTGGGTCAAAAAGTTGAAACTCCATCTCTAACAGCACTGTGGGTGTACCTACACCACATGGACTGCAGCGGTTCAAGAAGGCAGCTCACCATCACCTTCTCAAGGGCAACTAGTGATAGGAAACAAATGCTGACCTAGCCAGCGACACCCACATGCCATGAAAGAACGAATAAATCACAAACTTCTGAAGAAAGGATACCAACCTGAAACATTGGCAGAAATCTTTGCTCCAATATGGGGTGAGAACTGAGACAAATTGACACATAATTTCAGCCATCAGTTGATGTATTGGTTTGCAGACACCGTGCCACCCCAAGCCATTTTCCTGAAGGCTCATTCAAGGATGAAAGTTTGCCTGCTCACAACCAGCGGCCAGCCCATTGAGTTATGTTGAAGATCAATTAAGGCCAATTATCAAAGGCTGACTAGAATTTTCCAGTTAGGGACCCCAATGGCATTGGGAGCATGGCAGCTGTTTAGAGGTGACCTCTTGGTGGCAAACTGGGTGGCCAGAACTCCAGACAGCTTCTGAGGCTGGCCTCCCCACACCCCCCACCTCCAACCACCACCTCCAACCTCCAATCGAGACAACAAATCACACTCCAATTGCACTTGTACAATGGAACCGGGATATACTCTCCATCTTACCCCGTTTACCAATACTTTAGCTTTCATTGAATCCCTGGAGGGAAAACTAAGTCCTTCTCCACCAAAAGAGTTTGAGTAGCTCCTGTGTCCCTTAACATAGTTATGGGTTTAGCTGCAACATTTGATGAAAAAGGGGTTATCGTTCCTTTAGACAAAAATCCTTTATATCTCTCATCTACCTTATTCACTTTATCTGCATTCACAGCAGTGTTTACTTCCAGCCCCTTATTTGTAGTTAAAACTACAATTTGATCCGTGGCATTTTCTTTTTGAGTTCCCTTTTCAGACTCACTCTCACGAACTCCAATAAGTCCCATGGGCTTCCCTCGCAACTTCCAGCATTCTGAATGAATGTGTCCCATTTTATTACAATGGAAACACTTAGGCCTTCGAGTTTCACCTCCATCTTCAATACTTTCCTTCCTGATCTAGGGAGGAGATCTCAAGGTATTCCCTGGCTACCTGCCTTCCTTTCACTCTCCCACTTTCTATCCTTTTCAAAGTTATGAGGATGATGGAAAAGAGTTTTAATTTTATGGATTAGCTCATAATTGTCAGCCATTACTGCTGCCTGTCCAGCAGTTGCAACCCTTTGGTCTTTAACATGGATTCTTATTACAGAAGGTTGGGAATTTTTTAATTTTTCCAAGAGAATGGTCTCTCTGAGAACTTCATAGGTAGTTTCAACTCCTAATGCTTGTATCCACCTGTCAAAACTACTTTGCTTAATCCTTTCAAATTCAATGTAAGTTTGCCCAGGCTGTTTCCTTAAATTTTGAAACTTTTGTCTGTATGCTTCAGGGACCAGCTCATATGCACTCAAAATGGCCTTTTTCACCACATCATAATCCCTAGAAACCTCCTCTGACAGTGAAGCATAAATTTCCTGTGCTCTACCTGCCAATTTGCTTTGCATGGGTAATGTCCAGTTTTCCTTTTGCCAGTTCATCTGTTTAGCTATCTTCTCAAATGAAATAAAGAATGCTTCAGCATCCCTTTCCTCAAATTTTGGAAGAGCCTGCACAAATTTAAACATCTACCACTGGGTTCTGATCTGGAAATAAGCCCTGCCTCACCTACTGGGGTCTCTTTTTTAGCTGCCAGCATTCTAAGCTGGAATTCTCTCTCTTTTTCTCTTTCCTCCTTTCCTAACTTTGCCATTTCTAATTCTCTTTGAAGATCAAGTTTTTGCATTCCCATTTCTCTTTCCTTTCCTGCTGCCTCTAGTCGCAATTTTTTAATTTGCAACTGAATTTGAGCCCATTCCAATGAACCACCCCTTGGAGAACTTGGTCTCTCGGGTATCCCTTCCAATTTCAAATGCTGTGCCATCTCTTTGAGTATCTCTGCCTTCCTAGCTTTGGCAGGCAATCCTACTCTTAATTTACTTGCCAATTCAATTAGCCTGGCTTTTGGGATCCCTTGTAAAATCGTCAGGGATATCTCTTCCACTTGCAGGAAAGCTTTAGCAGTTTCCAGTGCCATCTTATTTTTGACAGTACAAACCTGGTGTTTCCTTTTAGCTTTTATTACTCACTAAATCTACACCCAAATCGTTGTTGTCTTTTGTTCCAAAATATCCTGGACCCGAGCCCTTAAACTTTGTCGCGACTCACTGGGGATAGTGCACTGTAACATCAAGCCCCTCTGCTCCCCGAGCCATGACAAATGTAAAAAATCTGACCAAACCACCAGATTGCCCCAATTCTACCTAACTGTTTCATTTAGGTTAACAGAATACGAGCACCAGGTTTGTAATCTTGATAAGTAAATAACCATTTATTGGACAAATTGTCTTTAACGAGTGGCAAAAGAAAGAAACATGAACTGCCAACTTCTAACACTATAACTTAAACTATACCCCCTTCTTAAATCCCTATACACACACACACACACACAAGACACATAAGACTCACAAAACATGGATTTTAAGGGTGGGATAAAACAGTTCATTAGCATCAATCCAGAGTACAGGATTTGATGGTTTGATTTTGATCGATGTCTTCCAAATTCCTTTCAGTTCTTGTTGATGACACGAGGAGGTCTTCCAGCACTTTCAGTATTTAGCTCACTGGTTAAGCACTTGCCTTTCAACGTCTCTAACAATGATTTCCCCCTTTGCCTCTTGACAGTGGTTTCCTCAGAGAGAGAGCAGAATATAGAGATATGAGAAGAAAAAAAGCCAGCTAACTATTGTAGAATTACTGGAATCTTCCACACACAGGAGTAAGAGGTATTAGGTCTTGTTCCTTTCAGGCTAGGAGCTATTCAGCTGCACAGCTCTTCATACAAAACCCTGGTCACCTGGTCAGGAACCATTTAAAATGCTGTTGTCAAGCAGCTCCCTTGGTCCAGGACTCTTTTCTGGCACCATCCTGTCTTTCATGGCACACTCTGTTCCAGGAATGCAACATTGTATATATCTCTCATCGTGTCCTGGTGGACATGTCCCTCAAACTGCAGCTATTGTAATTCCAACCCACAAAACAGAACATAAAAAGATATGTTCTTTATAACAGTCCAGCAGAAATAAATAGATATGATCCTTATAACATGCTGCCGCCAAGTTTAGTGACGCCTCCCTCAGGTGCCTGCTGAAGGCATTGGAGGCCCGCCGTGAAGTCCTGTACGCCCACTCTGGGTGAAGGCCAGCAAGCAAGGTCACCAATCCAGCATGGGAGGTGGTGGCAGCAGTGGTCAGTGCCAACGCCCTGCAAAAGAGGACAGCCGCCCAGTGCCGAAAGGGGATAAATGATCTCCTGCTCCATTCCGCCAGGGTAAGTTACTCTTCTTATGACTCTCAGCTCACACGCTCACAAACCCGTCACACATCCACATGGATCTCACTCACTGCCAGTTCAAGGGACACCACTACTCACTCTCTCACACACACCTTCATGGTCCTCATCCCGTCCATGGCACCACTCATCAACCACCCATGTCAGGCACCCTTCTCATCTGGCCTGGCAGGCATCCTGCTTACATTCTCTCCACCTGTGTTCATGCAGGACAAGCTAGCACACAACAAAAGGGAGAGGTTGCAGACTGGTGGAGAAATGCGCGATATCAAGATCCTCACAGACTTTGAGATAGAGTCATCCAGCTGGCTGGCGAGGATCTGGACTGTTCCTGCACTGACGGTAAGGTTGGTGGTGCTCAACAAAGTGAGGATCCAGCAGTACAACACCCATCAGACAACCATGCTGTGAGTGAGCTCCCCTATTCCGCAGTCCCCTGCCATGCACTGATTATCTCTACTTGCTTTCACAGGCACAATTGGGAAACAGCCAAGGGGGCCCACAAGCCAGGTCCTCGACTCAAGCCCAGAAGACACTTCGGAAGAAGAATCTGAGGACACCCTAACTGAAGACCCATCACAGTGCTCACCCACACCCCCCACCTGTGCAGAGTCACACACCTCGGTGGGACTTAGCTTTAGAGTAGCCTCGGGATCACAATCTGTGACCGGTGATGCTGTGCTCCTGAAGGGGTCAGGTGCTGAAGGCTGACAAAGGATCAGGTGTATTTAAAGTTTCACAGCTACATCGCCATGATATAACCCTGATCACAGTGCACAAGTGAGCTGCCCTCAGCCTCATAGGAATCAAACATTCACAGAGGCAATGTGAAGATCTATGGAGTGTCCTCACTGCATGTGTCATCATCATTCTCCTGGAATCTAGTGACCAGTAGGGCCTCTGCTATATCTCCATGACATGAGCCTGATCACTGGGGCCATGTGTGCTGTCATTAACCACACAGGAGTCAAACGTTCACAGACACAAGATGAGGATGTCAGGACTGTCCTCAGTGCATCTCGTCATCATCCTCACGAATCATTTGGCTATGAGGGCCTCCCGAGAGTGCCTACCTTGTCTGGCCAGTGTGTTGGCTCATTGCTGGCATCCTCACATTTGAAGGCCTCATCATCGTCATCTCCTTCAGTGTCCCCCTCGACGGAGGAGACATGCAACTCCTTCATCTCCTCCTCAACCAGGACATCCCCCCATGACAGCACTAGGTTATGGAGTGTGCAGCAAGCAACAATGATGCGTGACACACTCTGGGGACAGTATTGCAGTGCTCCACTGGACCTGTCGAGGCATTGGAACTTCATTTTCAAAATGCCTATCGCTTGGTCCACCAAAGTCTGGGTCACGGCATGAGCCTCATTATACCATCACTGTGCTACAGTCTGAGGCTGTTGCATGGGCGCCATCAGCCACGTCCTCTATTTGTGGCCCTTGTCATCGAACCCTGCAGCCCCTCTGGATCCTGGGAGATGTCAAAGATCTGAGGCGTGCTAAGGCTGTAGGAGTCATGGATGCTTCCTGGGAATCATATGCAGACCTGTAGGCTGTGTTTGTGGTGATTGCACAGCAGCTGAACATTCAGTAAGTGGAAGCCCTTGCAATTGGCTTAGCTGACTGCTTGTTGCCATGCTCCTTAAAACCAGCCTCTTTGACCAAACATTTAGTCACATGTCTTAATATTTCCTTGTGTGGCTCAGTGTCAAATTTTGTCTGATAATTCTCCTGTGAAGCATCTTGAGATGTCTCACTACATTAAAAGTGTTATATAAATGCAAGTTATTATTATTGCTGTTGACCCCCCTTCTGTGAAGAATGACTTGGGGCATCAAGGGTACTCCCCCAAGGAAAACATGCTGATGATCTTGGCAATGTGGAGGCGGATGGAAATGGTGTGGTCAGCTTTGATATGAAACATAAACTGCTCCATCTATCAGGCAACATATCCGTCATTGGATAATCAATTGTGGTTCAAGAGAAGGGAGATGGCTTGGACAAAGGGGCAAACGATGAACATTCTCAAACAGAAAATGTTGAAGGATGCTTTGCCTCTGGTGTGATTGGAATCACTCAAGAATGTAATAGATGTATCTCTGGGAGGTGGCGTATTGACAACACTGCAGTTAAGAGCATAAGACTTCCAAAATCATTCCAATCGTCAGGCTTACCTCTCTTTCTGCCAACAGTTAAGCCTCTTTTAGCTCTGAAGAAGAGTTATACAGACTCAAAATGTTAACTGTTTTTCTCTCCGCAAGTGCTGTTAGACCTGCTGAGTTTTTCCAGCATTTTCTGTTTTTGTTTTAGTTAAGCCTTTTCCTCTAATTTGCTACCATCTTCAACTTCTTTATTAACCACAGTTGGATCACTTATTCCATTTTCAATTTTATTTCTTGAGGGGAGATATAATCATGGTGAATTTTGAATTATTCCTTTCAATGTTTGTCATTGCCTATCTAACATCACACTTTGTAATGTTGTTTCCCAATCTACCTTATCCAACTCACCCCTCATACCAAGTAGTTTGTTTTATTTAGGTTTAAAAACTTAATTTCAAACTTAAATAGATTACCCTCAAACTCAATATTAAATTCTAACATATATATATCACACTTCCCCAGAGGCTCCTTTACCAGAACGTTATTAATTAACCATCTCTTATTGCACAATACTAGATCTAAAATAGCCTGTTCCCTAGTTGGTTCCTTGATGTACTGATCTAGAAAACTATCTTGTATACATTCCCTGAACTCAACCTGATTATTATTACCGCAAATATTTATATGAAGATTGAAGTGCCCCAGAATTACCCTAGATACATGCACCTCTAATTTCCTGATTGTATAGTCTGTCCAAAACCTGTACTGTTATTTGGTGGCATAGAAACTACTCTCAGTTGTTGTTTCTTAGCTCCTCCCAAACTGATTCTACATTTTGATTTTCCAAATATAAAATTCTTTCTCTCTATCATCTTTATTCCATCCTTTATTATAATGGCTACTCCTCTTCCTTTTCCATTTTGGCTATCCCTTCAAAAAGTTATGCATCTTGGAATATTTCAACCTTGGTCACTTTGCAAACACATCTCCATAATAGCTATTACATCAAAACTGTTAATTTCTTCCTGTGCTATGAATTCATCTAATTTGTCATGAATGCTTCACACATTCAGATATGGTGCCTTAAGCTTAGATTTATTTTCTCATTTTCCCTGATGTTGTTAATTGTATAAATTAAGGTTAAGTATTGATTGGATGATTACTTTACGTTACGGACAGGAGTGGGTTTAATTTAGATCAGCCCTGGTTTCTCCACTCACTACCTGTCCGTAAACAGAAAGGTGTTTTTGATTTTTGATTTCCTCCTTTTATAACTGGTGATGTATGTTCCCCAGCCCTTTGGTTTGGAGTGATCCAATCATCTATTAATAACCCCACAGCAAACAGGGGAGGCGGTGATGTCGTGGCATTGTCACTGGACTGGTAATCCACAATGGCAGATGGTGAAATTTGAATCCAATAAAAATCTAGAATTAAAAGTCTAATGATGACCATGAAGCAATTACCCATTGTCGAAAAAATCCATCTGGTTCACTAATGCCCTTTAGGAAATCTGCCGTCTTTAGCTGGTCAGGCCTACATGTGACTCCAGATGCACAGCAATGTAGTTGACTCTTAATTGCCTTCTGAAATGGCCTAGTAAGCCACTCAATTGTAACAAACTGCTAAAAGGAATGAAACCACCAACAACCTAGGTACTGGAAACCACACCAGCAAACTCAGCCCTGTCAGTCCTGCAAAGTCCTCCTTACTAACACTTGGGGGCTAGTCAGACTAGTCAAGCAACAGCCTGACATAGTCATACTCACGGAATCATACCTTACAGACAGTGTCCCAGACACCACCATCAACATCCCTGGGTATGTCCTGTCCCACCGGCAGGACAGATCCAGCAGAGGTGGCAACAGTCGGGAGGGACTTGCCCTGGGAGTCCTCAACATCGACTCTGGACCCCATGATGGCATCAGGTCAAACATGGGCAAGCAAACCTCCTGCTGATTACCATGCACCCACTCCCCTCAGCTGATGTACCCAGCTGGTGCATCAGCACTCCTCCATGTTGAATATCACTTGGAGGAAGCACTGAGGGTGGCAAGGGTGCAGAATGTACTCTGGGTGGGGAACTTCAATGTCCATCTCCAAGAGTGGCTCAGTAGCACCACTACAGATCGAGCTAACTGATTGTTAGACTGGGTCTGTGGCAGGTGGTGAGGGAACCAACAAGAGGGAAAAACATACTTGACCTCATCCGCACCAACCTGCCTGCTGCAGATGTATCTACCCATGAGAGGATCGGTAGGAGTGACACTGCACAGTCCTTGTGGAGATGAAGCCCTATCTTCATACCGAGAATACCCTCCATCTAGCAACTCAAGACTGGGCAACCATGAGGCACTGTGGGCCATCAGAAGTAACAGAATTGTACTCAACCACAATCTGTAACCTCGTGTCCCGGCATATACCCGACTCTACCATTAGCATCAAGCCAGGGAATCAACCGTGGTTCAATGAAGAGTGCAGGAGGGCATGCCAGGAGCAGCAACAGGCATACCTAAAAATGAGGTGTCAACCTGGTGAAGCTACAACATAGGACTACTTGCTTGCAAAACAGCTTAAGCAGCAACTGATAGACAGAGCTAAGTGATTCCACAAGCAACAGATCAGATCTAAGCTCTGCAGCCTTTCCACATCCAGTCATGAATGGTGGTGGACAATTAAACAACTCACTGGAGGAGGAGGGTCTACAAATATCCCCATCCTCAATCATGGGGGAGCCCAGCACATCAGTGCAAAAGATAAGGCTGAATCATTCGCAACAATCTTCAGCCGGAAGTGCCGAGTGGATGATCCATCTCAGCCTCGTATGGAGGTCCCCCGCATCACAAATGCCAGTCTTCAGCCACATTATATCAAGAAACGGCTAAGGGCACTAGAGACTGCAAAGTCCATGGGCCTGACAGTATTCCAGCAATTGTACCGAGGATTTGTGCTCCAGAACTTGCTGCACCCCTAGCCAAGCTGCTCTAGTACAGCTACAACACTGGCATCTACCCGGCAATGTGGAAAAGTGCCCAGATATGTCCTGTACACAAAAAGCAGGACAAATCTAACCCAGCCAATTACTGCCCCATCAGCCTACTCTCCATCATCAATAAAGTGGTGGAAGTGCTATCATGTGGCACTTGCTTAGCAATAACCTGCTCACTGATGTTCAGTTATGGTTCCACCAGTGTCATTCAGCTCCTGACCTCATTACAGCCTTGGTTCAAACATGGACAAAAGAGCTGAACTCTAATGATGAGGTGAGAGTGACTGCCCTTGACATCAAGACAGCATTTGACTGAGTGTGGCATCGAGGAGCGCTGTCAAAACTGGAGTCAATGGGAATCAGGTGGAAAACTCTCTGCTGATTGAAGTCTTACCTAGCACAAAGGAAGATGGTTGTGGTTGTTGGAGGTCAATCATCTCCATTCCAGGACATCACTGCAGGAGTTTGTCGGGGTAGTGTCCTAGGTCCAACCATCTTCAGCTGCTTCATCAATGGCCTTCCTTCCATCATAAGGTCAGAAGTGGGGATATTCGCTGATGATTGCACAATGTTCAGCACCATTTGCGACTCCTTAGATACTGAAGCAGTCCATGTCCAAATTCAGGAAGACCTGGACAATATCCAGGCTTGGCCTGACAAGTGGCAGGTAACATTCACACCACACAAGTGCCAGGCAATGGCCATCTCCAAAAAGAGAAAATCTAACCATCGCCTCTTGACATTCAAAGGCATTACCATCGCGGAATCCCCCACTATCAACATCCTGGGGTTTATAATTGACCAGAAACTGAATTGTACTATCCATATAAATACTGTGGCTACAAGAGCAGGTCAGAGACTAGGAATCCTGCAGCGGGTAAATCACCCCCTGACTCCTCAAAGCCTGTCCACCATCTTCAGGGTGCAAGTCAGGTATGTGATGGAATACCCTCCAATTGCCTAGATGGGTGCAGCTCCAACAACACCCAAGAAGCTCGGCACCATCCAGGGTAAAATAGCCTGCTTGATTGGCACCCAATCCACAAACATTCACCTTCTCCATCACTGGCACACAGTAGCAGCAGTGTGCACCACATACAAGATGCATAATCGGAATTCACCAAGGCTCCTTAGGCAGCACCTTCCAAACCCATGACCGCTACCATCTAGAAGGACAAGGGCAGCAGACACATGGGAACACCACCATCTGGAAGTTCCCCTCCAAGCCATTCACCATCCTGACTTGGAAATATATCACCGTTCCTTCACTGTCGCTGGGTCAAAACCTTGGAATTCCCTCCCTAGCAGCACTGTGGGTGTACCTATACCACATGGACTGCAGCAGTTCAAGAAGCCACTTTGCCACCATCTTCTCAAGGGCAATTAGGAATGGGTAATATATGTTGGCCTAGTCAGCCATGCCCACATCCCATGAATGAACAAAAAAAAGAGGAATAGCATATTTTACACACACACAAAACACAGAAAGGAGTTAAGACGAAGTAGGCATGCAAAGATTGAATTAGTTCTGTAGGCAATAGTAAAAAATCTTCTTTGGTCAGTTGTCCCACCTGGCCAGAGCTTGCTTCTGTTTGGCCTGCCAGTCAGATATTAAACAGCAGACTGAAGATGGAATCTGAAAGCTGTATAATTAAGCAATTCAATTAGCTCAATCTCGGTCATGGGACAGGGTGGTTTTGGGTCGAGTTATTCATCTAACAAGACCTCATGTTAAAGTCCATTGTGTTCTGAGCAGGTTACTGTAGAACCATTAACACAATGTTGGAGATGAGGAGTCACAAATAACTCTGCCTTTGTCCATAGCTGGTTGGTGCTGACAACTCATCCACTGTCCTTTGTCTTGGCTTGACTGGAATGCTTATACAATGCAAACAGTGTTACATTCCAGGAGTTTGATGTGTTAGTTTTTGTCTCCTAATAGTTGCTCAGAAACTTCCAATGCTACCAGAATGTGGTCAGCAGCAGCCATTTTATCAGTCCAGCTATTTGTCCATTTTAAAAGGAAAATAATAATTTTATAACCATGGCACTTGAGCACATATGAAGAGACACTTATTGTCACCCCCCTTATTGTGGGAGTAGAGTTAGGAATGTGTGACAGTTCACACTATGAAGATATCTAAAACTGAGTAAAGATTGGCTTCTGGATTCCTACTTCACCAACTGACTGTCAGGAGTTTAACATGAGTCATTAATGCCATGTTCCCTTTGTTACTCTCACTGTCCCTTCCTGGCCTACACTGTTTTTTTTTACCCAAAACAATGCTCTCTCTTCCCTTGCTTTTTTTAATTTGCCTTTCCTGAAACCTACCTCCACACACTGCCCTCCTGCTTTTAATAGTTTGAAGGCCTATCTAATGCCTTAGTTATTTGATTTGCCAGGACACTGGTCCAAGCTGAGTTTAAGTGCAGCCTGTTCCAAAGGAGCAGCTTTCTCTTTCCCCAGTACTGATGGCCCATGAAGCAAAAGCCCTGCCTCTCATGCCATTCCTTCAGCTATGCATTTAACCTTCTAATCTGTTTATCCCTATGCCATTTGGTGGGTGGCTTATGTGCCAATTCAGAGATTGTTATTTTTAAGGGTCTGCTTTTTAATTTGGATTCCAATCCCTCAAACTCTCTCAGCAAAACATCATTCCTAGTTCTACCTAGGTCATTGATCCCCACTTGAATCATGACAACTGGATCATTCCCCCTCTCGCTCCAAGTTCTTCTCCAGCCTGAAGGAGATGTATTTAACCCTGGCACCAAACAGGCAACACAGCCTTTGGAAATCCCAGATGCGGCTGCAGAGAACAATATCTACCCCCCAGCTATACTGTCCCCTAACACTAACACATACCTTTGCACTTTCCCCACTCGACTGGCCTCCATGGCATCTTGGTTGCCATGACATTTTGCTCATCTACTCCAGAGTATTTTGCCCTCGTTGACACAGGCAGCAAAAACCTTGTACTGGTGGATAAAGGAAAAGGCCAAATATCTTCCAGTACAGCATCTGGGATCCCCTTAACCTGCCTGAGTTGCAGTGACATCCTCCTGTCCCTGATCACTAACCAGACCTGTACCACTTCCTAACCTAAGGGGTGTGACTGCTTCCTGGATCAAAGTTTTCTGGTGACTCTCGCCCTCCCAGATGTCCCACAATATCTGTAGCTCTATATTTGCTCCCAGACAGTACTATGAGAGAAAGATCAACCCTGGTAATTTCATTGTCACCAATTCTAGTTTTGATTTGATTTGTATAATCGGCTATTATTAAAAGACAATTAAATACGTTTGCTCACCAGTTCCAGTGACACCATGATCGGACTTAATAAAATGTAGCATCTTATTTATTCAGTCGAAAAATATCGATCTGGGTTAGGAGATGCAGTTTTTAATATTCTACACCTGATTTTTAGCCATGCGATAAATATATAACTCCTCAGATTTGAAAAGCCTTTACTTTTTTTTATAATTTGCATCTTCACATTCAGTCATTCTTTGCTGCAAAATTCAATGTCATACCAGTAACACATTTTTATACTGTAGTTTGTATCCCTTTTGCATTTAGTTGTAAAAAAGACAGAAAATGACTTGAACAAATTACCTATAATTGAACTGCATAGAAAATGTCAGTTGAAGAAAATGTTCTTTTCTTAAAAAAATGTCAAAAGTACCTTGCAATTAACACTTATCCTGACTATCACACTCTCCTAAATGTGGAACTACAAATTACAAAACACAATGTGAGGATAAAGGTTTTTCAGACTGAGCAGCTGTAATATATTTACAATATGACTAAAAATCAGGTAGAGTATATCCGGTGTATTTTTTACATTGGACCTATTCCTGATTCTTTTAAGGATATCAGAGCATTCAGATTTACCATCCAAGGAATCCAATTTAGTTATTAGAAAGTACTTAATCCATCAAAAACCAAATTTATATATTTTTTTCAAATTACCTGGTTGGACAGATTACCTTAGACTTTTATTTTTGATGCTATGTTGAAATGGACATTTATAAAGGCAAATGCAAAAATTAAATCCAACTTGTTACAATGAAGCTCCACTTTTGTGAATGATTCATCGGAGGCTTGTTTTAGATGGGGGTGGGGCTTTCCTTGGATATAAGTACGATGAACTGCAACAAGTAAAAAAAGTATTATAAAGTTCCTAATTATATTGGGGATCTTTTGATGTCATAGAAGAATGTTTAAAATTAAGAAAAAATGCTGGGAAATTGGGCCCCTTCAACAAAATAGATTATTTCACAAGCCCTACTTAATGTTACTTTCCTCTTTTCCATGAAGAAGAATCATTCACCATACACACAAGTCCTAAATTTGTTTGATAACGCAAAACAGCTTTGTTTGTCTACAATTTCAAATAAACAACAAACCTAATGAAAACTTTAAAGCTGTCAGTTTAAATAATCTGTTAGTATCCCAGATGGGAATGATACTGAAGAAGTTAATCCCACCGTTTTCAACGTGCCTGTGGTATACATTTGTCTATACATCAATAAACCAGTCAGTGATTAATCAATATCATAATAGATCTGTTAGTGCCATTTGCAACAAAACTGTCCTTTGAAAATAATCATTGTTTTTGTGTTCTTTTTACAGACATGGGGGAATTTTATGCCCCCCACCCCCAAGCCAGCGTATTTACTGGGGCTTGGGCAGGGGGGGCCACATAAAATAGGATGAGTGTCTAGCCTGTTATTGTGAGTTTGCCTGGGATTCATTGGCTTCTTACTCTAGAGAGATCTTAGTGGAGGCAATGGTCTTTCATTCACAATACCTTTAATTACATCACTAACTCTTTACAAGGTCAGAGAACATCAGAACATAGCTACAGCCCCTCGCAAAGGTGCTGCTCACTCATCTTCTCTCAGTGAGTGACATCACTATGACGTGGCTCCTTATGCATATGCTCAGTATCTATTATATGAGTTAACCCTTTACGGTTGGCTCAATCTCTCCTCATATGACAATCCTGCCATCCCAGGAATCAGCCTGGTGAACATTCGCTGCACTCCCTCTATGGAAAGTATATCCTTTCTTAGGTAAGGAGAACAAAACTGCACAATACTCCAGGCGTTGTCTCACTAAGACCCTGTATAGTTGCAGTAAGACATCCTTGATCCTGTACTCAAGTCCTCCCTCAATGAAAGTCATCATACCATTTGCCTTCTTAACTGCTTGCTGCGCCTGCATGTTTGCTTTCAGTGATTGGTTGACAAGGACATCCAGGTCCTTTTGTACATCAACATTTCCCAATATATCACAATTTAAATAATACTCTGCCATTCTGTTTTCTGTTTTTGCTACCAAAGTGGATAACTTCACATTTACCCATGTTATACTGCATCTGCCATGTATTCGCCCACTCACTCAACCTGTCTAAATTGCTTTGAAGCCTCTTAACATCCTCCTCACCACTCACATTCCCACCCACTTTTGTGTCATCAGCAAACTTGGAAATATTACATTTGGTTCCCTCATCCAAATCATTGATATATATTGTGAATAGCTGGGCCAAAGCATTGATCCCTGCGGTACCCCACTAGTCACTGCCTGCCATTCTGAAAAAGACCCATTTATTCCTACTCTCTGTTTCCTGTCTGCCAACCAATTTTCAATCCATGCTAATATATTACCCCCAATATCTGTGCTTTAATTTTGCACACTATGCAGGACTGTATCTAAAGGTTTTTGAAAATCCAAATACACTACATCCACTGGTTCTCCCTTATCTATTCTGCTATTTACATCCTCATAAAACTCCAGTAGGTTTGTCAAACATAATTTCCCCTTCATAAATCCATGTTTACTTTGTCTAATCCCGTTGATATTTTCTGGGTGTCCTGTTATCACATCCTTTATAATAGATTCTAGCATTTTTCCTATGACTGATGTTAGGCTAACCGTACTGTAACTCCATGTTTTCTCCTTTCCTTCATTTGTAAATAGTGGTGTTATATTTGCTGCCCTCCAATGTGCCAGGACTGTTCCAGAATTTTGGAAGATGATAACCAACGCATCCAATATTTCCATGGCCACCTCCTTTAGTACTCTGGGATATAAATGATCAGGCCCTGGGGATTTATCAGCTTTCAGCCCCACTAATTTCTCCAGCACTATTTTTTTAGTAATACTAATTTCCTTCAATTCCTCCTTCTCACTAGAACATTGGTTCCCTAACATTTCTGGGAAGTTATTTGTGTCTTTCCTATCTTTGTACTTCAGTGTTCCTGACCTTTAACATTCAGATTGATTCCTCCTGGACCTTGGAGTTGAACAGAAGAAGGTTTGCTGAGTTATTTTGTTCAGCCATGAAACATCGAGCCCCTGTATCCAATTTGAATTCAGTAGGAACATTGACTTCATTGACTTCAATGTTAGCACTTCAATAATGGCTTTTATTTTCTTTTATTTCCCCTGGGAAGGTGATTTCCTGATTGTCAGGGTCTTGAAGTTCTTGAATGGAAGTTCCTTGGACAAGTTTTTCCCTCTGCCTTGTAAACGTAGATTTACAGGAACAGCAGACCATTTTAAAATGTCCTGCCATGCCCATGGCACTGCACAATTCGAGCTGGGCATTCTTCGCACCTGTGGGCCTTTGTTACAATCCTTGGCCAGACCCAGGATGTGGGAGGAAGTCCAATTAGGGACCAGTAACATTTTGTTTAAAGTAGTTAAAGATTTGAGATAAAAGTTTAGAATAAAGCCACAAGATTTCAAGGGTTTTGAACAAACAAAACCAAATTTACTATGCAAGTTTAGAAGAATAAAACAATTTACAATGTGTACCTTATACTCTAACATTCAGGGTAAGTATGAGGTACATGTGAGCTGACAGACAAACTGTGGTTGAACACAACACACTATAGAGTAAATGACAGATGCAACCAAGGCAGATTCCATAGATTTCTCAAGAAATCACCCAGACGTTAGTCCCACTGTGAGTCAACCAATCTCACTGAAACTTCATCGTTCACATGAAGGTTTCCAATCTCCACCTTTGAAGATCTTGCCTTGGAATTCTCCCCAAATATCTCTCCCACTCAGACAGCTTTAATAATGGCCCACCTCGCAGGGTTTCAATCTCGCATTCCAAGATTCCTTCTCCCTAGATCCTTGAGTGACTCAACACTAGCTCACAAGCACACTTTCAGACTATGTCCGTACCAAGCAGAACACCACTGCTCCAAAGAGGTATTTTTGCCCTAATGGCCCACAGTATGGAGTCAGTGTGCTAACTGCGGCTTTTTCTTTAATTCAAAGCCTATTTCTTTGTTCCCTTCTTTTAACTTACTTAACAGGGCCTAATCCTGTCCCTGTGTCTCTGACACTTCTTGGCTAGCAGACCACCTCAAACTGACTCCCTGAAGAAGAGTTGTTCACTGACCCTTGAACTCGACTGGGAACCTATCAATACACTTCCAGAGGGTCCTACCTTTGTTACTCAACAGGAACCACTGTAACAGCATCAGGACACTTGGTGTCTTTAAACGTTACAATGTCCATAGACTGCAAATTGAACAAACAGACATAATGAATTGAATTCATAACATCATCTTACCACAAAGCAAGCACATTGGAAAATGGTGGTTGCACCTTTTCAGGGCATTTTCCTGGTTGCTGACTTTCTATAATTTTGGTTTTACAATCCACAAACTGAACAACTTCATTGGGCTGGTCCTGCGGGGTTTCCCTTACATCTCTGACAAAGACACTTGTTTGGAAATAGAGACACTTTAAGCCAGTTATATTGGTATTTGTAGGTGTTAGGAAGGAGTTTTAGCTTTAAAGTTTAAGTTTGATTTGTGTTTCTGTATTTCTGTGTTAAGAAAGGGTAAAATTGAGTTTTAGTTTCACTTTAAAAAGGTGCCTGCATTTCTAGTAACATTTTTATGACTGTTGCAGCTAAGGTAAACAAACAAGAGTAGAAGAATTTGGCTGTTGCCTAGCAACAGGGGTCCAGAGAGTCAGGTCCTTCCCACAGACACACACAGAAAAGCTAGAAAGAGCAGTTTGATTTTGGAAGCTGCTTGAGTTCAGTTGGTTTTGAAGGTAGCTGCCAGGAGAGACTTGAGCAAAGGGGACAGATAGTCAGTCGCAAGCTAAAGAGAAGACCACAAAATCCAGGGGAGAAATGGGAAAAGTCCCAAGAAGACCTTCTAGTCAAAGGAAGGACAGGAACCTGGAAAAAGTCCTGTTAAGTGAAGTTAAGAGTGAAGTTCCAAGCTTCCAGTTTAAAGCTTCAAGCTTAAAGAGATAAAGGCTTGAGAAGAGGCAAGAAGGTCCAAAAGAGACAACTGAATGTCTGTAACTCTTTGCTATGGGCATGTGATGCAGTGGTGTACTGTTGACAGCTGAGTCATTGAGAGAGAATGTGTGGAAGACAACTTGAATGCATGTGATAACCCTGGGGAGAGGATCATCAGAAGGAGAGTTTGAAACACTGGAGGTGAACCCTTGCGGAAGACATCTGAGAGAAAGTGTCAGCTTGGGAGAAGATTCCAAGGTGAGATCTTGGAGAGTGGAGATTGGAAACCCTCGTGTGAAAGATGGAGTTCAGTGAGACCAGTTGGCTCACGGTGTGACAAGTGTCTGGGGGCAGTTGAGGTGGCATCTGTCACTTGGTTTCAGAGTGTGGTGTTTCTGACCACATTTGGTACATGGACTGTGCACTTCTTGTGGACATTAGAGTATAAGATAGCTTTTGTAACCTGTGTAATCCTTAAAAATCTGTATATATCTGTAAAGGTATGGTTGTGGGTAAAGGAGTATTGTAATATAGTTCATCTTTTCTTGTTGAATAAATGTTTTATTCTTTTGTTAAAAGTTCATCAGCTGACTCCTGTGACCCTGTTCAGTAGCTACTCTCCGCGCATCTAAACAAACAAATAAAAGTTAGGATCTATCAAGCTGGGTTCCGCTCTGGGGTCAGGCTTGTCCAGGGGTAATTTCAGCTGGGATCATAACACAATATTCTGCCTCCATTCTTTTGCCTGTCTGGTCAGTTGTACAGCTTTACTTAATGTTAAATCAAGATGTAAAAAGCTAGAGAGGTTTTCATCTAAGACACGTACGACTATCCTATCTCTGATCATGTCATCTTTTAATGTTCTATACTGACCATAGTCAGCTCGACAGTACAATTCGTTGATGAAATTGTCAGTCCCTTCATTCTGTTTTTGAATGCATTGATTACGTTTTGCCCTCTCTGTCACAATATTTCTTTAGAGACTGAAGTATGAGTCAAAAGGTGGAATCATCCCAGATTTGTGCTAAGTGCAGCAGCAGGTGGGTAAAACGACATTTTACCTGCTGGCTGCAATGGCGGCTTTTCACACCGTATCAAACCCACCGCACCAATTATACATTCCTGGGAAACACACCGTTTCCATGGGGAGGCGGGCCCTCTCATTCGCCTATCATGCCATCACCTCGTCGCATCATCACACCGGGCGCCATATTGAAAGTCCAGTCGCACGCACACATCGCAGTGCATCCAGCCCAGGACTACTGCATGGAAGAAAGGCAAAAAGACTGCAGCCCCCAGGACTAATGACACATCACTGGAATGTCTTTTGGATGCAGTGGAGACCCGCCGCAATGTCCTATATCCCCGCTCTGGCCGCATGATGGGCAGCAGTGTCACCAATCAGGTTTGGGAGGCGGTGGCAGTGGTGATCAGTGCCAATGCCCTTCAAAAGAGGACAGTCACCCAGTGCCGCAAGAGAATGAATGATCTCCTCTGTTCCGCCAGGCTAAGTCACTCTTCTCATCGCTCAATTCACACACTCACAAACCCATCACACAGCCACAGGGATCTCACTCACTGCTTGTTCAAGGAACATCCCCATTCACTCTCTCACACTCACTGTCATTGTTCTCATCCCATCCATGGGACCACTAATCACCAACAAATGCCAGGCATACTTATCATCTGGCCTGACAGGCGTCCTGCTTACACTCTCTATCTCTAGCCATGCAGGACAAGCTGGCTCACAACAAGAGGGAGAGGTCGCGGACCGGTGGAGGAATGCCTGAACTCAAGGTCCTCATGGACTTTGGAAACAGAGCCATCCAGCTGGCTGGCGATGATCTAGACCAGTGCTATGCTGATGGTGAGGTGGGCAGTGCTCTACCAAGTGAGGATCCAGCAGTGCAACATCCATCAGACAACCATGCCGTGAGTGATGTGAGCTGTTTCACAGGCCACTGCCATGTACTATTTATCCCTTGCTTCTGCAGGCACATTTGGGAAACAGCTGGCGGAGTCCACAACCCAGGGTCTCCATTCAAGCCCTGAAGAAATCTCTGAAGAGGAATCTGAAGGCACTCTCCCTGAAGTCCCATCATAGAGCTCACCCACACCCTCCACCAGTGTAGAGACACAATCATCGGTGGGAGCTAGCTTTACAGTAGCCTTGGGAATACAATCTGGTGAGCACGTCACACTGTCTGGATCAGAGCAGGTGGTGGCAGGGTCTTCCCAGGTGTCCAGAACTCGAAGGACTGCTGGAGGCCAGAAATTTGCTGAGTCCATGTTAGATGACGAGCCTCTGGACTTGGCCATGTCACAGTTGCTGGAGCTGCAAAGGCAAGCTCAGGAACATCAGGAAGGGATGTCCAATGTACTCCTCAGATTGCAAGGCACGATGGAGGAGTCCGTCCGCCTTCAGGCTGAGGTGATAGTGCAGGCATGCCAACCCACCGAGGTCAACACTGGTTGGATGGTGGCCGCCATGGAGACCTTGGTCCAGATGTCGCTCCTGCACTACTGCACAGGCTCAACTCGATCAATGACGCCATAGTTGGCCTCCAACAGTGTCAGTGCGAGAGGGGTGCCGGGCAGTTCGATCTCACTCCAGCTACCCCCTCTCCTCAAGGAGGCAGCTGGGGCCCTTGGGCCCTTGGGAACCTATGAGGAGGAGGATCAGCAGGTGTACCGCTCCACCCCACCCCAGGACCATCCATCCAGGTGACTTCAGGAGTGTCTGACCCATCCGAATGCCCTCTTCCTGTGACCTCAGCAGCTCCAGCTCCAGAGGCCGAGGAGGATGCCACTACCACACAGCAGGGCCCCGAAAGCAGGTCAGGGAACTCCAGGTCTTGGCCTTCCAGAGGATGCCTGCCAAGGACATCACAGACAGGGCGTAGCAGTTAGCAGGCTGCTTCCACCTCCGCTGTGGGTCCAGAGAGCACCAAGACGTAGCAGAAGTGTCAGGAAAGTTAAGAAGGTGTAGTTGCACAGCCTGGGCTTGGGTGTTAATCATTTGTACGTAATGTTCACTACTGTCAATAAACTGCCAAGAATGACTTTCTGCCTATGGCTCCTTGCTCTGATGAGCAGTGTTCGTGTCACTCAGATGTGAAACTTTTTTGCACAAGATAAAGGCAGGTGTCTCAGTCCAGGGCCTCTTCCCTGTGCTTTGTGCAGCCTTCAGACCAAAGTGATGGTCCGGCCTCACACTCCCTGGACACATTGCTGATGCCTGCACCTCAACGGTGCTTGTCATTGCTGCCAGAATGTTGTGGGCAGGTATCACAGAGTTCCGTCATTCTCTCTGTGTGCTCTCTTTAAGGTGAGGCTGGCCCCCATCTCTTCAGCATCTGTGACCAGTGATGCTGTGCTCCTGAAGGGTCAGATGCTGAAGGCGGACAAAGGACCAGATGCTTTTAAAGTTTCATGGCTGCATCTCTATGATATGACCCTGATCACAGAGCACAAGTGAGCTGCCCTCAGCAAGACAGGAGTCAGACATTCTCAGAGGCTAAATGAAGATCTATGGAGTGTCCTCACTGCATGTCATCATCATCCTCCTGCAAGCAAGTGACTATTCATTCCTGCGCTGTATCTCCATGACAGAAAGTATTTGTGTTGTCATAAGCCTGACTGAAGTCAAAAATTCACAGATGCAATGTGAGAATCTATGGTCCTCTTCACTGTATTTTGTCATCACCCTTCACAAATCTGGCAGCTATGAGGGCCTCCCGAGCACGCCTGCCTCGTCTAGCCAGTGCGAGGGCCTCATCCCCATCATCATCGCCTTCAAGGACCTTTTCACCCTCATCCCCATCGGCGTCCTCCTCATCGGAGGAGACCTCCAGCTCCTCCATCTCCTCTTCAGCCAGCTCCTCTCCCCGTTGCAGCGCCAAGTTGTAAAGGGCGCAGCAGGCAATGATGATGCGTGGCAACCTCTGCAGACTCTTTTGCAGGGCTCCTCCAGACCGGTCCAGGCACCGGAACCTCATTTTCAGCATCCCAATGGTTTGCTCCACCAAGTTGTGAGCTGCAGCATGAGCCTCATTATAGCGTCACTCTGCTGCAGCCTGAGGCCACTGCACGGGTGTCATCGGTCACATCCTCTGCAGATAGCCCTTGTCCCTGAGGAGCCAACCCTTGAGCCTCTGTGGATCCTGGAAGACCTCAGGGATCTGTGACCGACTGACAATGTAGAAGTCATGCACAACCTCTTGAAACAGGGCACAGACCTGCAGAATGCGTTTCTGGCAGTCGCACACCAGCTGCACATTCAGCAAATGGAATCCCTTGCGGTTGACATAGTTGACCATGTGTTGCGATGGAGATCTGAGCGCCATGTGAGTGCAGTCGATGGCACCCTGCATCGGTGGGAAACCCAAGATCTGGGCAATTCCAATCACTCTTGCATTGTGGCTGCCCTGGTCCCGGGCGAAATGCAAAGTTGTGTGCTCTTACGAAGATGGCATCCTTGACTTTATGGAAGCATTTGAGTGTTGAGACTCGTGATATCCCACAGAGGTCAACTGTGGAGCCCTGAAAGGAGCCACAGGCATAGAAATTGAGCACCACGGTCACTTTTATGGCCACTGGCAGTGGATGCCCTCCATGTCCCTGTGGCTCAAATCCTGCGGTAGCTAGCAGGTGTGAGCGAACAGTTCCCTAGACATGCTCAGTCTTTGACAACACTGGTTCTCGATCATCTGCAGGGATGAAAGGTGGTGTCTTTAGATCCTGGGTCTAGCTAGGCACTGACCAGCAATGGCTCACTGTGGCTCTTTGGCAGCTGAGAGTGCTGCTCCTCCCTCCTTGCAGCCAGGAACCTCAGTCACTCTCTTCTCCATCGTCTTCACTCTCTGTCAGCCATGAGGCATTCAACTAGGTCACCGGGTTCCATGATCCTGATGTACTTCTCCTGCTGGATGAAAGATAGAATTGCATGGGTTACCATGAGTGTACTAAAAACCTCTCTTGGTTAAGTCTGAAGGCCCCTTAACGCATTCCTGGGAGCGCTGGCCACCACTTGGATGGCCAGAGATTAGCACGCTCCATGGCTATCCGAAACCCCTCCCAACTCCACCCAACCAATTGGCAGCAGCTTTGTCCACTGGACTGCATACTGTGCTCTTAGCTCAGGCACAGCCATTCTCCTAACCCGCACTGCAAGGCCGCGCTGTTAGCTTGAACCTTGGAGGATACTGGTCCAAACTGGGATGATGACAATGCAAGAGTCTGTGAGCAATTCCACCAGTGACTGCTGCACAGCCAGCTTTAGCAAGGAGGTTGTACAATGTGCCCAGTCGTCCAACTGTTCTGCAGCCCATTAAAATGCTCAGTAGTTTGTAATCTGTGCCCAAGGGGTGAAAAGCTCTGGAGCACTTAGTGGCATTTTAATGCCTCTGCATTGCATGAGTGAGCAGATAAGCTAGAGGCCCGACTCCAATCATATCAATGTGGCTGCACATGAACTGTCTCAGCTGCAGCAAAATGGTCACTTCTTCAAAGCGTCCCTAACCTGTGGCCACTTCTCTCACCCATGCTCGCCCCCCACCCCGCACATGATTGTGCGTTACCTTCAACCGCAGAGGGCAGCCCCTGCCTCTCCCCACCAAGCCGCACCAATCGCAGGGCAACACTTGCCCTCCCCCCCACAGCAGACCTCGACCTTGAAGTCCAACAGGCAACCCGGATGAGATATCCACAATGTTACTGTGCACTCACCCCTGAGTTCTCCTCAAAGTGCAGCCCGCCAAGTGTACACTTTTTATGTGCTGTTGTTAAACACATCGGCGTCACATGGGCAGACAATCCAGCAGGGGAGAAGAATTTGATGGGCTAGCCTTATAATTAGATGCCGGTGTATTACAATGAGGCTCCCGACATCCGATGTCGGGAAATGTGGCCTGCCATCAGCATACAGAGCAGACGATCGCAAACTGGTTTCACAACGTCATGAAACCAATTTTTGGTCTTCTTGCCATATTGTCCACTCGCGCCACTGAACATGCCCGATGCTAGCGGGCACAGAAAATCCCAGCTACGTCTGTTCATTATTCCCCCACCTGGCCAGCACATTGTTATATGCTGTCGGGATCATCGCAGACATAGTGTTAACTTGGTCTTTGTTATTTTTAGTCACCAGGCCTGAAGCATTGCTGGAAGACCATCTTGTGTCAATAACAATGAACTGCAAGGCATGCACATGCACGAAAGAGTGCACTCTTGATTTCAGGGATTCCTCCCCCTACCCGCACAGGGAGCACATAGTGCTTCCCGGCGAACATCACACTGGGCGGGCCTTAATTGGGTCGGGCCCACGCACCCAACAGATAGAAAATTCTTCCCCATGCTAAGGCCAACACCAGTGTATTATTGTGTGGAGCAGCCTTCTTTAAAGTCGGTCAGCTCAAGACTGATTTTTCTACTGGGGTGGGGAGCACAAGCAATATGCCTCCCGCCAAATTCAGCCTATGATTGGTAAACCAGGAATAGTGTGCATTTTTACTCTTCATTCTAATTGTATTATGAAAACTAGCTGTTCAATATTGCATCAGGTTCTTGCTGGTTACTGCTACCAAACTGCTGGATTAGTTAATGACAAAGACTACTGTACAAAAACAAATACCATGTAATTAAATGGACAAGTCACAACGGATTTATACTGAATGTAGGTTAAATGAGTCAGAGGAGAAACTACAAAACAGTTTCTTTATTAGCAATTAAATAAACAGTGTACACAATAAATACATGTTGCATTACTAAAGCAAATTCTAATTCATTATCATCAATTAACCATACAGATTTCATCTTCCTGCAAAATGTGTTATCTTGGGTACTTGATGTAGTTTTTGTACAAAAGCTCTTATAACAATTAAGGTGAATGCTCTAAAACAGCAATTCATTGAAATTCATAAATGCTATCAAGTGCACAAAAGATGAACAACTTCCATTTATATAGTGCCTTTAATGGGAGGAAAACAATCCAAGGGATTTCTCAGTAATGTAAAGAGACAAGAAATTAACATTGTGCCAAAGAAGGAGATTTCGGGAGATAACTGCACTGAATATTGTCTCAGAAGCAACACATTCTTAGATTCTGTAACTCTCAGGTTTCTGCTGAGTTCTATGTCTTCATTCCAGTGTATAAAGTTTCAAACACTAACAAGGAAATAGCTGAAATTTTTCCTGCAGAATGGGCTGCCGGATGAAAAGTATGGGTGCAACAGGCACACATCAGAAACTTCATGATAATGGGCAGGCATTCACCCATTGGACCAACATCTTTCAATTTATTAGCATGACAAAGGACACAATTATTTTTGACATGCCTGAATGCAATTTTCATTAACTTTGCAATGATTTATTAACAAAAGTGTCATGGATGTAATAAAAGCAGCAGGACTCCACAAAATGCCAAAATAAAGAAAAAGAAAAAAAAGAAAAGAGCACAGCACAATTTCTGAACATATTTTGTGACATCAGGGGTCATAAGGTTGCTTGATACTGTCACAAACACTGCACTGGTGAATGAACTTTGCAATTAACAAACGGTAAGCCATAAATGGATTATAAGACACTGACATTGAAAAAGAATCTCTTAAGTTATGTGACCTGGAACTGTAGACCAAAAATGGATTCAAATCAGTACTTTTGTTTCCTTTCACGAGAAGGTCCAGCAACTCACGTTTATATTTACATATGGGGCGGGTAATTGGGGGCTTTAAAACACCAGCGCAGTCATGTGGGTCAAATGATGTCATATATCAGGCAGCTTGCACATTACTGAAAGCACAAGGTACCTTTGCTTTTAATGCCCCTTTATTTTTCCAAATATTTTTACTTCTTCAAATTATAAATTTCTGGTGACCTTCTGGTGTTCAGCTCAGCTTCAGATGCTTGTGGAATAACATCAAGGGGAGCATGCTACAAACGCCATGAAGAGGGAAAATCTGTAATGTCAATTTTTGACAGTGACATAAAACCTTCTTTATATCCTAGTGATATCCGCCATTTGTCTGAAGAATACGAAGCAGTAAATGCCTTTGCTGTTGATTAAATGCGGAGGTCTTTAATCAAAGTGCAGGGCAATTTGTTCAGTAGAAACCTCAACAAAAGGAGAATAACACTATTATGTTTTATAGGATTGGTAGTATATATCCAGAAAAAACCAATCCATTACCGTTTCATTATGGAACAGTGGCCATTAGTGATGTAGTAGTCTAAAGACAACTTAATGCTTCTTACCTGATGAAATGCCACTCTGTTTAGTACCAATAACAAGATTCAATTGATGCTCATGGTATGCTGGATGGAGATATTTAATGAAGCCTTCATGTTTTTATTTTCAATAGATGTTACAAAATCTGCCTCAATTTTCTTTTACTAATACTGGTAGAAGGCAGCTTTGTCGCCAGGATTCTCCACACTATGAGCTCCCAGTTTGACCTGTAGCAGCAGGTTGACACCAAAGACCAATAAAGCACTGCTCTAAAGCAGGGATGGAAAGTCAGAGAGCCATGGCTATCTCCCCTTGTGCATCGCTAAATGATATGTTATAGAACCAATTTCTTTCTCATTCCATATAAGTCAGAAAAATAAAACACACTTTGACAACAGTTCAACCTTTTGTTCTTTAATTTCCAAATAAATTATACAGTAGGGGATCATGTTTTATATTGGCACAAGTAGAGGTGTTATCTGTTAAGCAGTATATCTTAAAAAAGGTATTGGAGATAATCTTAACTTTGGCTGATAGTGTAAAATGGGTGATATTGAATTAGCCACCATTGTAACCAATGATTAATTTTCTTTTACATTGAAATCATGGGAGGGAAAATTGGGTGGAATGTATAAAATGTCTACTATTACAGTAGGGTAGAGTTAGTTGTAGTATTATCAGTTCAGTGGCTACCTATCTGTAAATTTTTGCATCCCCTCTTACTATTTACCCCATGCCTTTAGTTCAAAGTTCAGTAAACTTATAGTTGACAGAGTTGGGTAACACTCAGAATTGAAGATTTACTCTTGTCAAGGATAATGTTCACCAAATTGAAATAACTGCACCTACGCTTTCAGCAGATCCAAATGGGTTTTACTACACAATGGCATTGACAGTGAAATTCTTTCTAACATTCACAATAACTTGAACAGTTTTGAAAGCCCAATCTTTGAAAATATGTTTGAAAATAAAATCATTTGTTTCTAGGTAGAAGACTGTCAGAATTCTGTCCTTTTACCTCTCAGGCTTAAGTTTGAACTCAGTGCAAACACATGGGTTGAAAATATCATTCTGCTGCCCAAGTGAAATGAGTTTAGATAATTACAGCCCAGTTCTTCATATGTTGGAGCCTAACGTCAAAACACTGGCCATAATGCTGCACTAATTTAATTAAACTGATAGTCTCTCTGTAAATTTGGTGTGCCAGTCCCTGGAGTTTAGTTGCATTGTTGAAGCAAAGCAGGGGCACCTTCAATCTTATACGACTTCTGTCATTGAAGTACCTGATAACAGGTCAAAAAAAGTCAAAAAAAAGGGCAACTGATGAGTACGAAAAAAAACATTGCTTTTTCTGTTTGGAAATATCCATATTTTGGAAACCAAACAACTGGATCCAATTTGACCTTGAATTGCCAAGAAGCTAAACTGTATTTACTGTTTTGCCTTTCGTAACAGAAATTTCTATCAACGCAGACATTTAAATTGATTTTCTAAGTATGCTTATGGGCAAGTAAAATGCAAATACTTGGTTCTGGTTTAATTATTGGTCCATTGCATCAAACACCATAAACATTCTTCTTCCATGATCTATCACAGTAGTGAATAAATAAATCAGCTACATTACCAAAGGTAGACACTGATGGATTAACAAGGCTCCTGGATAACTGTGTCAAATTTTGATGGAAAATAACACATGTAAAGCTTTTGATGAATTGTTGGTAATATCTAACCTAAAGTCAGATTCAGTAATCACTAATGGAATGTATATATTCCTAGTTAGAATACAATGTACAACTTCATACATTATTTACTTTATATTCATTTACACGATATACACAATGCACACTGAACTAGCTAATCGATATATACTCAGTTTGCAAACTATATATTACAACAGGTGTAATTATTTTACAGTTAATTTTCAAACTAGCTATTACTGTTATCTAAAAGAGAACTTTTAAAAGTATGTCAGTTACAAACCTGCCTCTTTGGCATTGAGATATTGGGGGGGAATTGTAACTCCCCAAAAATGGTGGGTGTGGGTTGGGTGGGAGGTTAAAGCGATAAAAATCTGAATCCCACCCAGTTTCAGTCTTAACAGAGGCAGGGTGAGGATGGGCAGCCAATCCACTTGCAGGTGGCAGGTTGTCAATTTGAATACACAAATGAGGCTGCATGCTTCATAAATAACCACCAATATTACATTTATCTCTGGACAGCTGGGTTTCCTGAGCCTTGGGGAACCTGGAAGCTAAAGGGAAGTGAGAACTGCTAGACCCAGGAGGTGAGTGCCTTTCCACTTACTCACTGGGTCTAGCATACTTGTGCCGCCAATCCCCCATGATCGGACAACCCCAGCTCACCCAAAATCTCCCATTTGAGGCCTTTGATTCCACCCAACCCCTCTAAAGCCTCAGGTCCATGATACCCCATGTGGCCTTTGTTGCTCATCCTTAATTGCTCAAGAAGGCTGAGCCACCTTCTTGAACTACTGCAGTTTACCTGGTGTAAGTACACCTACAGTGCTGGTAAGAAGGGAGTTCCAGAATTTTAACCCGACGACATTGATGGAACCGTTATATAGTTCCAAGTCAGGAAGATGTGCAGCTTGCAGGGGAAGTTGCAAGCGGTAGTGTTCCTGTGTGTCTGCTGCCCTTGTCATGGGTTTAGAAGATGCTGTCAAAGAAGATTTGGAAAGTTCCTACAGTGCATCTTATACATGGTACACACTGTTGCCACTGTGCATTGGCGGTGGAAGGAATGAATGTTTAAGGTGGTGGATGGGATGTCGATCAAGTGGGCTGCTTTGTCCTGGATGGTGTCAAGCCTCCTGAGTATTGTTCGAGCCACGCTCATCCAGGCAAGTGGGGAGTATTCCATCACACTCCTGAATTGTGCCTTGTAGATGGTAGACAGATTTTGGGGCGTCAGGAGGTGAATGTCTCGCTGCAGGATTCCTAGCCTCTGACCTGCTATTGTACCCACAGTATTTATATGGCTAATCCAGCTCAGTTTCTGGTCAATGGTAACCACCCAGGATGTTGCACATGGGGGATTCAGTGATGGTAATGCCATCGAATGTCAAGGGGCGATGGTTAGATTCCCTGTTAAATTCCAATAGTTGTTTAGAAATGAAGACCGAAACCAAGACTGACTCCTTCAGACAGAGTTTTATTGTTTGTCATGAAACTCTCTGCAGAAAGAACTAGTCTCAGCTGGTTTTTTACACAACCAGATAGGTACTTAGTTAAATAACCTAATAATTAGCAATTGAACTTCTTAACTGTTTCCTTCCCTAATAGATTCCCTTCTTCTTAAAAGCAAAGTAACAATTAATTTTATATAATCATACAAAAAAGTGGTAATAACAAACCTCAATATATATTTTTCTTCAATGCAATAAATTCACTTTATTCCCCTCTTTAAAAAAAAACACACGTATAGATATGTCCACACAAAGGAGTTTTTTTTTCTTATCCTCTTTGAGGATCTCGAATAACTTCTTGGAGCTCACTCCTCTTTTGGTGAAGCAGTCAGATAATTGGTAGCTGCTATCAATCCATTTGATCTTGGCAATCTCCTTATTCTCAAGCATCTGTTTTAAGATTGCAATGTCAATTTGTAATCTCTTCTTGTTAACACGCTTCATAGAGTGAGCATTTTCCCAAAGTTACTTATTATCTACAAGACATTCAATAGGTACCATTCCTGAATACCCTTTACCATTTACAACTTCTGGCTGTATCTTTGATATAAAGAATGCCATATCTACCTTCTCAACAAGGATGAGAGTCTCCATTGCTAATGTACTTTTTACAACTCTTCATATCTTTAGATTCCCATGCCAAAGGGCAGCATTTGCCTTTCCCCCCACCCCATAAGAAATATTAGAAATCCTTCTGCACTAGAAAATCCATCACATAGATTTGCATATGATGCATCAGTTTCATTTTTCTAACATCACCCAAAGATGGGAATTTCAAAACACACTGCTCCATTTTTAGTTTTGTCAATGTTTTGTTTGCCCGAATGATTTCAACCTTGGGATTGTTCATTTTAGTGCTCAATTCCAAAACGTCAAAGCTGACGTCTGGCCTTGTTTAAGGGCAAAATACTGCAGATGCTGGAAATCTGAAACAAAAACAAAAAATGCTGCAGAAACTCAGCAGGTCTGACAGCATCTGTGGAGAGAAAGATAGTTAACATTTCAAGTCCATGTGACTCTTCTTCAGACCTGGCCTTGCTGTTTGCCTCACCAACTGAGTTGCCCAATTAGACTTCCGAGTTACACTTTTTCCATTTCAGAAGCCATTGTATTTCTGGGAGGCCCTACCACAACTAATTGCAATGGGATTAACATTCTCCAAGTAGGATTGCTGATGTAAAAGGACATGTGATCCACTCTGCCTGATTTCCAATCCAATGTACTTAAACACACCAGAAGCCAGACTTCCAATTTTAAATTCTGTTCTGAACCCATTAATGGCAACTGTTTCAAATTCACTACTACCACCCCACAAAAAAAAACAACATCTACATGCACCATAAAGATGCCCACAAGTTTCCCTCCATGGTGCCAATAAAACATCACCAGGTCTACTTCCAACTGAAGACAGCCCAACTTTAACAAACAGACCTCAAGGAGCAATACCAAACTCTGTAGACCTCATTTAAACAATATACGCATTTATTTAGCTTCCAGAGAGTCTCTTCTGCGTTTGGCGCCTCTTTTGGTGGACAGAGAAAAACTTCCCTTTGAGTTGGTGTCCCTCAAAAAAGTAGCTTTAAATATCATGGACTCACATTCCTAAGCATTTGTATCTAATAGAGCCAAAAAGATCTTCAGCATAACTTTCCTGCCATAGGTGAATCTACTCTTATATCCCAATCAGTCACTCAATTTTTCTTCAAACCCTCATGCTACTAGCCTGGCTTTAGCTTTATAAGTTCCATCAGGAAGCATGCTTTCCGTGCATTTCCATCTATGAGACAGAGCTGGTTGTCTCCTATCCGGCATCTCTTGTGTATACCCCAAATTCTTTCCAACTATGTAGTTTCTGCTGTTTGGCATCCTTTATTAATGTATCGTCTAATTTGTTTGAAGCTACTAAGACTTCTCGATCACATGGGTTTCTGCTCCTTGTAGCATTACCAGTCTGTGCCACATTCCTTGACCTTGTTAAGCTACGTCCTCTATTCTCCCTTCTATCACACTCCAGGCTTTTGCAGTTCCCTCTCCCATTTATAGATTCTTTCAACAGTTAACGATCTCTTCCTAGAGAGATGTTCACTCCCAGACCCACTGTCTGAACTGATACTGCCTTCCATTTTTGTACTTCATGTTTCCAATCCATAGGCCTAACCTCCTGTCCTTTATCTCATACATTTAACCAGTTTTTATATTTTCCAGTGGCCTTCCCTGCTCTACCTACAATTGTCACTTCCCAGCATTGACTGGCTCCTTCTGTCAAGTACGTAACTTTAGTGCTAGCTTTCGGCAGTTGTCCTCTGGGACAAATTGCCCCATCTTCTTCATCCGAATTACTTCAGTTGCCCTGTCAACTTCAACTACCTGGTCTCACAATCATGCAACATATGGGTATGAGGATTGCCTGGTCCCTCGTCCCTTCCTACAACCCGCAAATTTGCAGTCCACGCCAACTAACCTTGATGTGTACCCGAATGGCCTGGTTCCCATGCCGTAAAATGACTATTTCACCATCTTTACCTATAATATTTCCCAGGCCTTTCTACTCGTATATAGTATAGCATGACTCCCTGATTGAAAATAGTTTCCAATGGATGTACATTGTGTCTTAGAGCTCGCTAAATTCTTTGAAACTTCGGCTTTAAGGGACACTCTTCTACCTGTGTGTAGTGCATTAAAATGCTCAGAAAAGGTAAAGCTAATCGTAGTTCCCTCTCAAGTTGGGACTGAAGGAATTTTTGGGTTTCTACCAAAAACTAACTGATATGGACTATAGCCCCCAACCATCTGCTGTGAATTCTTGGCATGGGCAGCCCATGCTATAGCTGATGTTAATTTACAGCTTGGTCTATCCGCCAATATTTTAATGAAGTATCTCATCTATAACCTCATGATTCCTCACACACTCCATTACTAAAGGGGCTTTCAGCTGCAGTATTCATAACTATTATATTCATGTTTTTGCGCCTATCCCTAAACTCATCATCAGCAAACTCCCCCCCAATATCAGTGAGGAATTTCACTGGTGGTCCCAATCCAGTCCCTATCCACTTCTCCATTACCTGATCCACAATTATTTTCTTCTCTTTACTGTATATGATTGTCAACTGGCTAAACCTTGTTGCCAAATCTACCAAAATGTAAAATAAAAATGTTCTTTTCTTTAGTTCCATCGCCACAACTTAATTGAAATCCCTCACTAAAGGTAGACTCACAATCAGGCATGACGGTGTCCTTCTGTATTTCTTACATATATCACATCTATCACTTATCTCCTGTATAAGCTTAGTGTACTCTCCATCCCTTATTCCTGCATCTCTTAGCAAAATTTTTAACCTTTGTGAAGAAGGGTGTGCAAACTGCCGATGCAACTTTAACACAATTAGCTTTGTGTCTTCTAAACTCCTATCCCCTGACGCTAATAAAACTTCTTTAATCTTCTTAGTAGAAAAGGTAGGTTTCATTAAAGAAATACAGTAGTGTCCAGGTTGCGTAAATTGTAAATCCACAGGTTTTCCAAATACAATGGCCTTGTCATTTTCCATATCCAGCTTCATTTGCACTTTCATTGATGCTCTGCTCAACAGTTATGGCATTTTGCTAGACACTACATCCGTGCTGATGAAATGATTGACTCCAGCTATCTTACAGCCAATCACTATCCTTTTTAAAGATTTAAGGTATTATCATCGCCAAATCTAAAACTGGTGGAATTCTCAAATTCTTTAACCTTATTCTGGCCCTTGTCATTTAAGGATTCCAGTGGCATTTAAACCACTATTCCAGACTGTAGTCGAACATCTGCTATCTAGGGCCGCACAGTTGAAGGACTCTGCCACCAAGACATTCATCACCAGGCTGAAACTTCTTGTAACTAATACAGTGCCCTCTCTTTGGTCAATATTTCCATCCTCTGAGTCTTCTGTCTCATTTTTAATGTCAAACACCTTATTATATCGTTTAGGACAGTTCATTGCATAATGGTATTTTGAATCGCATCTAAAACACCGATTGACCACACCCTGGACATTTTTGGGGCTTATTCTTTTGTCATAAATCCTTAATTCTTCTCCTGCCATAATTGTCCAAGACGTTACAATCCCCATTGTTTCTAGTTAAAAATATCCTTTCGTAGTGATGCCTGCATCCTGTTTCTAAACTATCTCGCCATTCCATTAACATTGTATCCTCTTGCTGCTGAATGGCTCATTTGTGCCATGAACACTGCTGGAAAGGAATGTTTTCCAAGGAATTTTTTTAAGAACTTCTGATGTCTGTTCTAGCTGTGTGTGTCTTTCTGCAAATGTAACTCCAGTTAGAACTAGAAGCCTGTCCATATTCGATACCTTAGCACAGTCTAGTAACTTGAACACCAGCACCGATTGAGGAATCTCTGAGGATAGAACTTATGCAATCTTGCATTTAGTAATCTTCTTTGCCATTATGTAATCTTCTATGGAATTTTCTTCCAACTTTCTAAATTTGTCAAAATTGGACCTTGCTTTGTAAGCACTTAATAAATCACCTTTTTGATAGACCTTATCCATAAAATCTAATGATGTTTCCAAACCTTTATCTGTTTCCATATGCTCAGGCTTCAACTCCGAAAATACTGAGCATCTTATTTTGCTTTTGTATGGTAACAAAAGTGCAAAGGCCAATCCCTGTTTTTACTTTGGCAAGGATATAACCAGTGTCCACATAGTTATTTCATTCTTCCGTTGCTCATAGGGTCCACTCTCAGAAAACATTGGAGGGTAATCATATCCCAAAACTCTACATTTTGGTTCAGCCATTTTCTTTTTCTCTTTGAGTGACTCCAAACCACTCCGCTCTTAAAGTTAAATCCGCATACAGTCTTTTGTCTGAAGAAAACATAGTTTCCAATCTTTTACTTACAAGCAGCAACCATCCTCTGCTACCACTGTTAAGTTCCAATAGTTGTTTAGAAATGAAGACCAAAATCAAAACAGATTTTTATTGCTTGTCACAAAACTCTCCACATATAGTACTAGTCTCAGCTGTTATCCCTTTTATATAACCAAATAGGTACATAGTTAAACAACCTAATAATTAGCAATTGAACTTCTTTAATTGTTTTCTTCCCTAACACTCTCTTGTTGGAAATGGTCATTGCTTGGCACTTGTGTGGCATGCATGTTACTTACCACTTATCAGCCCAAGCCTAAATGTTATCCAGGTTTTATTGCATGCAGGAATGGACTGCTTCAGTACCTGAGGAGTTGCGAATGGTGCTGAACATTGTGCAATCATCAGCAAACAACCGCACTCCTGACCTTGTGATGGAGGGAATGTCATTGATGAACTAGCTGAAGATGGTTGGGCCTAGGACACTAACTCCCGCAGCGATGTCCTGAAGTTGAGATGATTGACCTCTAATAAACACAACCGTCTTCCTTTGTGCTAAGTATGACTCCAACCAGTGGAGTGCTATCTCCCTGATTCCCATTGACTTCAACTTTTCTAAGGCTCCTTGATGTTACACTTGATCAAATGCTGCCTTGATGTCAAGAACAGTCATTTTTACCTCACCTCTTGAGTTCAGTTCTTTTGTCCATGTTTGTACCAAGTCTGTAATGAGCCCTAGAGCTGATTGGTCCTAGCAAAACCCAAACTGAGCAACAGTGAGTTGTGTAAGTGCTGCTCAAGAGCACTGGGCAATTTTCCACATTGTCATGTAGATGACAGTGTTGTTGCTGTACTGGAACAATTTGACTACAGTTATGTTTAGTTCTTGAGCATAATTCTTCAGTACTACTGCCAGGATGTTGTCAGGGTCCATAGCCTTTCCTGTATCCAGTGCCTTCAGCCATTTCTTTTTTATTATTCATTTATGGGATGTATGCATCGCTGGCTAGGCCAGTTTTATTGCCCATCCCTATTTGCCCTTGAGAAGGTGGTGGTGGGCTGCCTTCTTGAACCGCTGCAGTCTATATGGTATAGGTACTCCCAAAGTGCTGTTAGGGAGGGAATTCCAGGATTTTGATCCAGCAACAGTGAAGGAACAACAATATATTTCCAAATCAGTATGGTAAGTGGCTTGGAAAGGAAATTCCAGGTGGTGGTGTTCCCATGTGTTCGCTGCCCTTGTCCTTCTAGATGGTTGTGATCGTGGTTTTGGAAGGTGCTGCCTAAGGAGGTTTTATGAATTTCTGCAGTGTATCTTGTGGATGGTACACACTGTTGCTACTGTGCGTCAGTGGTCGAGGAAGTGAATGTTTGTGGGTGGGGTGCCAATCAAGTGGGCTGCCTTGTCCTGTATAGTGTCAAACTTCTTGAGTGCTGTTGGAGGTGCACTCATCCAGGCAAGTGAAGAATATTCTATCATACTTCTGACTTGTACCTTGTAGATAGTGGCTGATTCCTAGGATGAAAGGATTGTCTTATGAGGAAAGTTGAGTAAGTTGGGCATATACTCATTGCAGCTTAGAAGAATGAGAGGTGATCTTATTGAAACATATAATATCCTGAAGGGTCTTGTCAGGGTAGATGCCGAGAGGATGCTTCCTCTCATGGAGGAATCTAAAACTGGGGGTGGAGTGTAAAAATAAAGGGTCTACCATTTAACATGGAAATGAAGAGGAATTTCTTCTCTCAAAGGGCCATTAGTCTTTGGAATTCTCTTCCCTAGAGAGCAGAGGAGGCTGGGTCATTGAATATGTTCAAGGCTGAGTTAGACAGAGTTTTAACTGATAAGGGAGTCAAGGGATATGGGGAACAGGCAAAAAAGTGGAAGTAAGGCCACAATCAGATCAACCATGAATTTTTGAATGGCAGACCAGGCTTGATGGGCCAAATGGCATACTTCTGTTCTTATTTCTTAAGATCTTATGATCTTATAACTTTGCAAGTAGGAACATAGGAACAAGAATAGGCCATTTAGCCCATCGAGCCTCTTCCAATTAATCAGATTCAATTAGTTCATGTCTGATCTGTAGCTCAACTTCATTTATCTGCTGTTGCTCCATGTCACTTAATAACTTTACCAAATTAAAACATATCAATCTCTGTCTTAAAAATCGTTTTTACAAGAAATTAAAAGAGGACATAGATTGACGAAGATAATGGGCAAAATTATGGAAGCTGGAGTTCAATGGGGGCAGCGTGGGATCACCAACTTTGGATCTGAGAATGCTAAATTCTTAATGGCAAAAGACTTGAAACTGTGATGGAGCAAAGGAATTTGGGTGTCCAGGTACGCAAACCACTAAAAGCCTGTCCAGAGATACAAAAGGTAATTAAAAAGGCTGATGGGATGCTGGTCTTTATTCATAATTGGTTGTAATTTAGAAGTGTAGAAGCTATGCTTCTGTGGTCCAGGTGGAACGACTGCAAGAGAAAGGAAAATCACACAGTTTCTATAACAGGCATCCAGCCCACAATGCCAGTTTTATACTCCAGTGGTAAATTTAAATTTACCGTTGTGCATTCCAGTGTTACACAATTCCTTATATTCCCTTCATAGCAATTAATCATTTTCAAGCTAATGGCCCAGATTTTCCAGTCAGCAGTGAGGCCATTGCGCTTGCTTCGAGCCGCAATTAAATAGCGCCGTTACCTTTGCTTAGATGTTAGCCACAGATCATTTGGTAGCACACTTGCCTCTGAGTCACAAAGTTCCGGGCTCAAGTCCCATTCCAGGGCTTGAACACAACAATCAAAGTTGACACTCCAGCGCAGTACTGAATAGTACCTAAGTATTGAGGGATCATTGCACTGTTGGATGAGCTGTCTTTCAGATGAGATGTTTAACTGCAGCCCCGTCTGCTTGACTGGATATAAAAGATCCCGTGGCATTATTTTGAAGAAGAGCAGTGGAGTTATTGCTGGTGTCCTGGCCAATATTTACCCCTCAATCAACATCACAAAAAAACAGATTGTTAGGTCATTATCACGCTGCTGTTTGTGGGAGTGTGCAAATTAGCTGCCACATTTCCTACATTACAACAGCAACTACACTTCAAAAAGTACTTCATTGGCTGTAAAACGCTTTGAGATGTCCGGTGGTTGTGACAAGTGCTATATAAATCTGTGTCTTTTTTTGCGCTGGAGCTATAGCGACTTTCTGTCCCAGCCGAGAGATGTAGCCACCCACAAAGGCAGCCAAGAGGGGTAATGAGGTGTTAATTGTTCAGCAAGTTTATTTTTAAATACATTTTGAGACCTTCCCAATACCGTTTCCACCTTTATTTTCAGCCCAGGTTCTACCCCTGTGATTAACAATGTGAGTATCGTGGAGTAAATTTCTAGACAAGTTCAGTGCATCTAGCCCATGCCTACAACAGCAGGGTCAGTGTCGGAGATCATCAAGCAGGGATCTGGACAGCATAGGCCTGTCCATCAGAAGATTAAATTGCATGTGTCAGGACTTCCTCTGGGTCCTAACATGCAACAGTGACAAACATCTCAACGTTCACCACCAACTCAATGGGAAGACTTGTTCAATATTCCCAAGATATCAGTTTGTATTTTCTTGTAGAAATTCTGTGTATTGTAAAGGGTCAGAGAATTGCATCAATACAAGGTATATTTTTGTTTTTTGCTACTCTTCTCTCCTTCCCCATTAGAGTCCGATCATAGCTCTTGCCTGTTAATCTTGCTATATGGTGCCTTATAGTGGAATTTCTGGCAGATGTAACTTAACAGATTGTTACTAGGCCAATACTTTGGTCTTCTGTAACATACTTTTAATGACTTTAATATCTGACTGTAAATAGTGCGATGCTGTCATTGAAAATCCACTGACACTTAGGCTAACATAGCAGTAACTTTTGCAGCAAGACTCCCTCTTGCTCGGGTATTTTCTCAATTCCTCATTCATCGCTGGAGGTAAGAACACTTCTGTGGAATGCTAAGCGAAAACTGCATTGATGGCCATCCTTCGACAGATACATTACGTAAATGCTCCAGCTCCTACTTCCATTCAATGTTAAGGATCCCATGGCTGAAGTCAATAAAGGGCAGTGAGCTGTCCCACTGCGCTGGTCAATATTTTTGACAAACAACACAAAAAAGGGTTAACTAGTTATTAATCTCAGGTGGAATTTTTCATGCCCACTGGCGGTGGGCGTGATGGGTGGTATGAGCGGAAAATAGGGCACAACCTACTTCATGATGGCGTGAAGACAGGGGCAGGCCGTGTTTCCCGCCATCGGCCGGCAGGGAGATAATTGTAATACATCAGCATATAATTAAAAGGCCATCCTGCCAGGCTGTTGGAACCTCACCGTATCATCCGTCCATGTCAGCGGGAAAGCCGCCGACATGTTTCACAACAGCACACAGGTGATGTGCACGTGGCGGCCTTCACTTTGGGGGAACTGAGGTGAGTGAGCAGCAGCGTTCTCCACAGCTCGCCTGTTGTTTCAAGGCCTCAGGGACGCTGAGGGGGCAGGGGCAACTGATGCCTGGCCCTGGAGGTGACTGCTGAGGGGGTGTCGTCCGGGGGCAGTGCTGGCCAGCCTCGGAGGCAACTGCTGAACGGGGTGGTGGTGGGGGAGTCAAGTGCTGCCCTGGCGCTGCATCCCGCACACAGGCAATCAAGGTGGGGGGCAGGGTAAGCGAAGGGAGTGGCTACACATTAGGGATGCCCATATAAACTGACGATGCCTCTGCAACTGAGACAGATCAGGCGCAGCCACAGTGATATGATTGGGGTCGGGCTCCGAACCTGCCTGACCATGCAAGCAACGCAAAGGCACCAAAGGGCCACCAAGTGCTTCATACCTTTCCCCCATCCCCTGCCCCACCTTCCACCCCCCGGTACAGACTTTGAGTCCACCACCACTTTATTGGACCACGAAGCAGTTGGACTGCACACGTTGTACAATCTCCTTGTCAACGCTGGCCATGTTGTAGCAGTCACTGCTGGAGGCGCTCACTGCCCCTTGCAATCTCAGCATCCCGGTTTGGACCAGTCTTCCCATGTCGCAGGCTGACAGGGCAGCCATGCAGCGCACTCATCTCAGGCCATCCGAGGGGTGACCAGCACTCTCCAGGAAGCATTAAGGGGCGGTCACACAGGGTCAGGAAAGGTGCTAAGTACAGCCATGATAACCAGGTCTCTCTCTCTTTCATGCTGCAGGAGGACCATGTCAGGATCACGGAGCCTGGTGACCTAGCTATATGCCTGATGGCCTACAGAGACCGTAGAAGATGGAGGGGAGAGTGATTGAGGCTCCTGGATGCACAAAGGCAGGAGCAGCAACCTCATGAAGAAGGGGCAGAAGGGGCTCCCGCACATGCTGCCCAGGAGTGACAGCGAGCCATGGCTGGACGGCGCCTAACAACACCCAGGGTCTATAGATGCTGCCTGGCATTCCTGCAGATGATTGAGAACCAGTGTTGCCGACAATTGCGCATGTCTAGGGACCTGGTGTCTCACATCTGCCACTTACTGCAGGACTTGGCGCCAAGGGGACATGGAGGGCATCCACTGTCAGCGGCTGTGAAAGTGACCGCAGTCCTCAATTTCTATACCAGTGGCTCCTTTCAGGGCTCCACAGGTGACCTCTGTGCGATTTCACAATCTACCACCCACAAATGCATCCATGAGGTTACGGATGCCACTTTCTCCACGGCACACAACTTTGTGCATTTCACCTGGGACCGGGACAGCCAGGATGCAAGGGCCATTGGATTCGCCCTAGTCTCGGGATTCCCACAGGTGCAGGGTGCAATTGACTGCATTCATGTGGCACCCAGGTCTCCGTCGCTACACTCAGTGGACCTCATTAACCACAAAGGCTTCCACTCACTGAACGTGCAGCTGGTATGCAACAACCACTTCTGAAATTCCGCACAAATACTGTGCCTCCTACAGTGAAAGTGCAAGCTTTGCTATGAATATCGTGAATCAATTTTTGATTGTTCTGTTTCCTCTCTACCTTCCCCTCTAAGTTTAGTAAGCACCAGACTAAACCTTATGTGTAGGCGGCTTTTCATCAATAATTCAGACGATGTTGAACCCGTAGTCAAATATGACATTATACGATAGCTGAGAAGAAAGTCAAGATTCTAGAGAACCTTCTGATAACCTCTTCATTTCAGATTTGAAAGTCTGCACAGCTCTCTCAGCTAAACCGTTTGATGAGGGATGGTAGGGGGTTGTTTTAATATGTCTGATTCCATTTAAATTCATGAATCTCTGAAACTCTGTACTGGTAAAGACTGTACCATTATCAGAAATGGTGATTTCCAGTAAGCCATATATGCTAAAACAGTAATGCAGCTTCTTGATAGTTGCGCTCAATGTTGGTGATCTGTCTTCATATACATCCATCCATTTGGAATGTACATCTATGATCAACCAAAACATGGTACCTAAGAATGGTCCTACATAGTCAATATGTGGACTAACCCAGGGTTGGCCAGGCCACTCCCACGGATGCAGTAGAGCTAAAACAGGCAACTTCTGTTGTTGCTGACAATGGAGACAGTGCTTGACCATGCTTTCAATATCACTGTCAATGCCTGGCCAGCAGACGTATCTTCGCTCAAGCATCTTCATCTTTGATATGCCTGGATGCGCACTGTGAAGCTCTGTCAAGAGTGGTTCTCTTCCTTGTGAAGGGCTGAGAAATCTTGATCCTCACAACAAAATTCCACCTTGACAACTTAACCCTGTATTTCTGGCATGAAATAGTCTCATCTCTTCAGATACAGACGAATTTGACGACACTTGCAAAACAAAATCTCTGACTTTCGACAAAATTGGATCTCTGTTCGTCCAATTTCTAATTTGCTTCACACACAGGTGAAGAATCCAAGAAATTCAGTACAAGCTCAATTTCTTGTGGCATTGGAACATGTACAATGCTATCTGGTAATGGGAGACAACTGAGTGCAACCCCATTTGCAATAGTAAGTCAGGATGGTGCATAAAGGTATGCTCATACACAGATAATATCAAAGCTCAACGTTGAATTCTTGCTGATACTATTGGTGGAATGGCCTTATCCTCGCGGAATAAACCCATTAATGGTTCATAGTCCGACACAATGGTGAAATGTCATCCATGCAGGTACTGGTGGAATTTCTTCACTCTGAATACCACTGATAAACCTTCCTTTTCTAGCAGGGAATAACTCTTCTCGGCTGTAGACAGGGTTCTCGAGACATAGACAATGGGCCTTTCTGATCCATGTTCCATTCTATGTGATAACACAGCTCTCACACCATAAGGAGAGGCATCACATGTTAATACCAATTCTTTTGATGGGTCGTAGTGTACCAATAAACACAACAAATGCAACAGTTTCTTTACTTTCACAAAGGCTTCTTCCTGTTGTGAATTTCATGACCAACGGTGATTCTTTTTTAACAACGAGTGTAATGGTGCTAACACAGTTGGTAAGCTAGGCAAGGAGCGGCTTTAGTAGTTGATTATACCCAGGAAAGACTCAAGTTTGGTTACATTGGACGGTGAGGGCGCATCTTTTATTGCCCGAACTTTCTCTTCTACTGGATGCAAATCCATGGCGTCCACCCTGTGACCCAGGTAAGTAACTTCTGGCACTTGGAATTTACATTTTTCTTTCTTTAATCATACGGTGGCTTCCAAGAATCTTTTTAGCACTTCCTCCAGGTTGGCCAAGTATTCTGTCTTGGTTGACCCCATGATCAGAACATCATCTAGGCATATTGCCACTCAGGGAAGTCCTTGCAAAAGACTCTCCATTGTCCTTCGGAAGATTGCACATGCAGACGATAATCCAAAGGGTAGGCAAGTATATTGATAAAGACCCTTGTGTGTGTTGATAGTCACGTATCCTCTAGATGTGCTATCCAGCTCTGATTGTTGGTGAGCATGGCTCATATCCAATTTTGCATAGGATTTGCCTCTAGCTAACTTTGCATATAAGTCGTCTATCGTTGGAATGGGGTACTTATCTAGTTTGGCTGCCTTCTTTACAGTCAAATTTATAAATGCACATGGTTTGGTCAGGCTTAACTACTGGGACTATGGGTGCTGCCCATTCCAAGGATTGGACAGGTTTGATGATGCCCAGCTTTTCTAACCAGCACAGGTCTGTGTCCACCTTCTCCTTCAATGCATAAGGCACAGGTTTGGCCTTAAAGCAACATGGTGTTGCCTGAGGATCCACATATATCTTGGCCTGCACGCCTTTTAACTTCTTTAATTCGTCCCGAAATACACTGTCGTATTTCATTAGCAGTTCAAGAACTCCTCCTGTTTTCAGGTGAAATATTTCAGACCAGTCAAGCTTGATTTTCTGTAACCAGTCTCTGCCCAGAAGACCAAGTCCTTCTCCTGTCATTATTATCACTGGAAGCTGGGCTGTCTGTTGCCTATAAGACACTGGTACTGTGGTGATGCCCTTTACCTGAATAGATTCTCCAGTGTTTGTCTTCAATTCAGTGGGTTGTCCGTTCCAGATTCAGTGGCTGGGTACCTTCATTTAGGTATTTAAATGTGTGCTCTCCCACCACTGTGGTTAAGGCTCCCACATCCACCTCCATTATTAGTGCTTCCCATTAACTTAGATTATGACATTGATAAGTTTGGTTTTTACAGCAGTGACGTTGTACAGGGAATAGATGTCAGTATCGGCAGCTTCAGGTTCTGCTGTGTTTTTCAATTCTGTAATCTTGGTTTGCTGCTTTACGGGTTGTTTCAACCATGCCCTACATTGCCTTACTACATGACTTTTCTTATGGCAGTAATAGCATTCTGCTTCCTTGAATCTGCAGGGGTCCGGCCTGTGGTCACCCACCAAATCTATAACAAATTAACCTTGGAGTCGCTGCTGAAGTGTTTCTGTTGGGCCTTTTCATGTTTCTAACAGCTGACATTGCCTCTTGCTTTGATGCTCTGTCTCTGGTTTTTGCGCCACGCCTGGTGGTAGGTTCCCGCCCCACATGAAGAACAGCGTCATGTTATATGTGTTGCAAAGCCTGCGAGTCTCTCGCAGCACTTTCCATGGTGAGGGAGGTTTCTAGGGCGCACTTCAAATCGATGTCGACCTCTGTGAGTAAACGGCGCTGAATGGTGCTGTCCTGAATTCCGCAAACTAATTGGTCCCGCAGCAAATCATTTAGTGCTCCTGAAGTCGCAATGTTCTGTCAACTGCTTCAGCTTCACTACATAGGTTGCGATGGACTCTCCCGGGTCCTAACTCTGGAATTAAATTTAAACGGCTGCATTAATACTGATGGCTTCGGCTGAAAATGCACTTTCACGTGGTCCACTAGTTCATTAAAGGACTTAGAATTGGGTGTGTTTGGGGCTGTCAGGCTACGGATGAGATTGTGTGTCTTGCTACCACATACACTCAAAAGGATTGCTTTCTGCTTTTCCTCTGCGGTAATTTCATTCGCTACGAAATAAAAACCAAGGCGTTCTACCTACTGGCTCCAGCCTTCCGTAGTCACAGCATAAGGATCGAATCTGCTGTAGAGTGGGATGACTGGTAAGTAGTCTTTTCTTTTTTCTTAAGATTCAATGTACTCACGTTAACAAGGCGACGTGCAGCGTCGGAGCTATTTTATCCTTATCACAGAATGTAATGACTTGATGGACACAGCAGGTTTCAACAAGAAACAGATAAACTTTATTACCGAGTGCTTTTCTGATGCTACACGTTCGATCAGGACTCTCGTCAGGAAGCGCCCCCCCCTGGATTGCCTGCACTTCATGCTCATTGGTCAAAGCCTCCAAGAACATCATGGGACCCCTGATAGACAGCAGGAGAGGCTATACATTCAGTTACTACAGCCATGAAAATCCATACAACAGTACTTTTAAAATTATTTGTTGGCTTAGTTTCATCTTGCTTTCAACAATTGCTGGCCTTTTTCCTTATTAACAAATAGACCTTTCTCGCCAAGGTACCAGCTAATCGAATTCTCAACATAATAACACAAAATGCACAGCCTATTTCACTATAATTGAAGCAGAAACCTTTATTTAAATATTCTTTTATTCATTACCGTAAAAAACTTTAAAGAGATGAAATTTTCTCAGAAAAATTGCAACTCTATTACAAGTTTAAATGGGTCGGTACTTATCAAAAAGGCTGATGGAAAAGCTACAGAGAAAAGATTAGGGTATTAGTGCCACTGTTATTATAGAAGTGAGCTAAGGAACAGCCACTGTGCCAATTCCAACTTCACATGGAATAGAACTTTAAAAATGTGATTCTGCATCATAAGGAGGAGACAGTTGGTGCAAATGAATAATCTAAACTTGCGAATTACATGATAAAATGTCACTAGGAATATAGTCCTTAAGCAATAAGCATCAGAGCCAGGTCAATGTGGAATAATATCAGAGTCAATGTATAAGTATATAAAAATATTTTGGGTTTTTACATATATGACTATAAACATCTTTGAGAATATTTCCCTCATCTTTTATTTAAACCAGGCACACAGTGTCAGGTCAAGTTATGGTAACTGATAATTAGAACATGTTAGTACTCAGGAATCAGAATTAAATTATTCCAGTGTAAAATACAACTCTATTAAAAACTAACAAGTTGACAATGCCAGCAGGCATGTGTTGCTCTGGCAGTGTCTGCCTTGGCACTAGTCCTACCTGCTAGAGAGCAGCTGGCATAAATCAGCTTGTGAACTTCAAATGCTTGTCAAGGTTTTCTTTATTTCCTTACAGCTCTATCAATAGTGTTTGCCTTCAGACACATCACTGACAGACGGCCTGCATCGTACAGTTAGGATAGTGGTTAAAGGCAAGAATCCTCACCACCAATTGTTTAACATGTAGCTGAGTGCACTTTTCTTGATTTTTAGTGCAAAAATTACATCTTATTTTAATAACAGTATATTCTGCTGGTTATTATATAATCGAGCCTTGCGAACTATAACCAGCAGGTGGATAATTCTGACATAGCTTGGCTCATTCTCCAATCTTTCCTCTCTACAAATAAACCGCTCAATTCTGCTTCTCCCTCTCACTGAAGGTAGGACATTTTCATGGGGGACGATTTCCTCTCCACACTTGGGAAACAAGAGTATAAACTCATTTATAGAGAATGGGTTTATGGTTTTGTTATAGGTACCATAACTGTGTGAGGAATTGAATTGGGATACTGGGATGTTTAAACCCTGAATTCCACGGAATGGCATGCCTGTCTGCCAACATATTATGCATTGCCTCCAGCTATCACTCCAGATTGTTTAGAAAAGCACACTGGCTCTCAATGCAAAATTTGCGCACTGTTAGACAAAAAATCCTATTTACCTGCCATGTCTATGGAACCAACTGAAGGGAAATAGAGACAAGTACCTATCTTCTGTCTTCCACTCAAACCATTTAACAACAATTGTATTTATATGACACCTTTAGTGCAGTAAATGCCCAAGGCTCTTCACAGTAGTTTTGTCAAACAAAATTTTACACTGAGTCATATAAGAAGATATGAGGGCAGGTGACCTAAAGCATGATCAAAGAGTTAGGCCTTAAGATGTGTCTTAAAGGAGGAAAGAAAGGTCAAGATGAGGAGAGGTTTAGGCAGAGAATTCCAGAGCTTAAGGGTTTAGTAGCTTAATGCCCATTGTCAATGGTGGAGCAATGAAAATCTTGGATGCTCAAGAAGCCAGAATTGGAGGAGCACAGATATCCTGGGTGTTTGTAAACCTGGAGGAGATTACAGAGATAGAGAGGGACAGGGCTAATATATCTTCCAATTGTTTTTTTGTAGTGCGTAGTCAATTCTTCTGCTTTGTCAATGGTGAACAGGCTCTGGCAAGTCAGGTGAATCACTCACCAAGGAATGCCCAACCCCTAACTTGTAACCAATGTATCCTCTGCTTTGTTTTGAAGTGTGCAAGTGATTTCAGTGCACGGGTCCTTTAATTTATTTTTGTGCAACCACACACATGCTGAGTCTTAAAGGGGTCGAGTTGTCACGTGCAGTCCACACAGCTTAGGAGGATCATTGGACAAGGCCATTTGAAAACAAGGATGAGAATTTTAAAAACAAAGAGTTGCTTTCCGGGGGCCAATGTCAATCAGTAAGGACAGGATGATGGGTAAACGGACTAGGGCAACCTCAAGTCAATGGAAAAATGTGTCCTTTTAACAAGATGTCTTATTTTTCTGCTGCTTGGTCATGAACTAACACAATCTCCAAACTACAATGAAAGTCTATAACTCAAAAGCAGCGATCAAACCTGTGTGATTGGTGCATTTTAATTAGTATTCTACTGAGCTATTCAACCACAACTTTCTAAATATGTTGTCTATAAGAACATGAGAAATAATAGTAACAGGAAAAGGTCACCAGGAGCAACAGGCTTATCTTTTTTGATAGAAAGTTTGAGAAGATAATTAGACATTACTCAAGGAGTGGCACACATTATTTATCACCACTACATGACCACAGTGGATTAACATCTAACAAACCAGAGTTCTGAGAGAGCCTAAGCAAGAGATTTGTGAGGCATTTATAACCATTATTATGCAAAAGTCACTGAACACTGGGAAGATTGTACACAAATTAAATTCTAAAAAAAAACAAAACACATGCTTTTGAGGAAGTAACTGTGGATATCATTATAATTTGTGCATCTCAGTTTCCTGAAGGTATTTGACAAACTTCCACCTGGAAGACTATTCGCTAAACTGAAAACAGTGGGAATTCAAGGTAAATCCTAAAAATGGATAAGAAACTCGTTCAAGAGTAGAACGCAAAAATTGCTCATTAGATGTTGCCGATACATTAAGTTAGGAGAAGTATAGGATAAAATGTTCAGGGTTCAGTGTTGAGACGACTATTATCTCTAATTTACATAAACAACCTGAATTAAAAACTCAATGCAAAGTGGTCAAGTTTGCAAAATAAACCAAACTAGGAAGGACAGTGGAATTGAAGGAAGCAATTAGCCATTGACAGGTCGGTGGGCCCGCAACTGATTTTGCTGTGCCCCCGCCTTCCTGAAAATTTAAATGGGGCGCGGTGACGTCAGGGGTTCCGCCCGACATCATCCCGTGTCATTTTACGTGTCGGCGAGCGGGCCCCGCCCCCTGCTCGCCAACGGCAAAATTCTGCCTCATATTTGCAGTCTTCTTTGCAGCATTCCAGAGCTGGAAGCACTGAGAGGTGTGCACACGGCTGCACTTTAAATGTGGCACCCAGCGTGATGAAGTGGTGAGGTGACGGCATGGCAGGTGAATCAGAGCCCGCCTGCCATGGAAATGGCGTGTTTCCCGGGAATGCATAATTAATGCAGCAGGTTTGGGACAGCGTGAGAAGCCGCAATTTTGGCCAGTGGGTAAAACGTCATTTTACCCATCCATTACCACACTTAGTGCAAACCTGGGACGATTCCATCCAGTGTCACACTTGCATTGCTCCAAGCCTCAGACCCACATCTCAAAGCTTGCACGCACGGCTAGTTATTCACTCACAACAGCTACATTACCTGAACAGATTTCACCACGTTCACTAATACAATTTCCTCCCTCTTGTACAACAAGGTTGCACAAAACCAAAAGTAGCACCACTGAACTGGTGGGGGGCAGGCACTGCTGCCTGTCCTGACCCCTTGGATGAGATGGTGCTTATTGTTATTGGAGCGGCCAAAACCCAGATCGTAACCAGTGGCTGAAATCATCAAAGGTGGCGGTATGCTCATATCTGATCTACCTTCTCACATACCACTTTCCCCTCATCCCACAGTCTCTTCTGATTTACAAACTGCAGATGGCATATGCATGCACCTCTTTCTTTCCACCTCTCCCCTCATCGCAATCCTACCTTTGTCTCTTTTTCCCTTCAGGTAGCCAAGAATTTTAACCTGGTCAAGCAGTGGAGAAGGAGAAAAAGGTGAAAGAACAGGAAGACACTGATGAGGAAAAACACACTGTCACTCACTCTCACACTTACAGTCACCTGCTCAGACACTACACACACTTCAGAAGGTGTATTAGAGGCAGGATCTGCATGTGGCAACACACTGGGCATGTGTGACCTGGAACAAGGGCTTGAGGCAAGAGTGGTGCCGACATCAACAAACCAGAGGGAAAGGTTGCACTCTAGTTCTGCTACAAGAGAGTCAGATGAGGTATTTGATGGGGCAACGTACAGAGGAATACTGATAGATATGCACAATGAAATGCTTGGTGAATTTGGGACTTCCAGAAAGCCTACAGCCAATTTCAAGGAGTATGGAGGAGTCTAGTAACAACATGGCCGAGCAAATCTTGGAGCCCATCCTCTCCAGAGTTGAAGTGGTGGCCAGCTCCATCAAAAAAATTGAGGGCCCATTCACAATACGGTACCTGATGATTGACATCTCAGCATCCATTACACCACAAGTGGAAACCACCCAATATAGTTCCCACTGAAGACATACAAGCCCAGCTTGCTACCACACAAGCTCAGCTTTCTTCTTACTTGTGGTACCAATCTGCAAAGGAGCTTGCAAGTTGTCATGGCAGTCCAGCAACAGCTGTCCTCCAACACATGCTAGGGTGGCTGAGGGGTCACCCTGTGGCTCCGTGGTGCACAATCCAACTGTCCTCTATCAGGATGACAGCATTTGCCCTCCCAACACTACCATTCCACCAGTGTCCTTGCTGGTCTCTGTCAGTCAGACAGCCCATGCACGCAAGGTGGTAAAGTCCAAAGCCTGACCTCCAGTGCTGCTCGAGGTTATCCTGCAAGGCCATCTGCAGTCTCTTCCACTGAAAATCAACAGCCTTCCAGCAGCCATGCTGCAGCCACTGGGGTAGCACTGCATGGTTTTCTTCATATATTCATGTTGGTCATCAGTGGATAGCCCTTGTCATCTGGAAGCCATTCTCTGGGTTGTCATGGTAGCTCAGATGCAGATTGTACTGCTCCAGCATGAAGGCATCATTGATCTACATGATATGCTGTATATAATCATAAGCCAGGTTGACATTGAGAAAGTGGAATCCCATCCAATTGCAGTATTTCTAAGAATTGACATGCAAGCTCATAAAGTGACGTGTGTTCAGCCAATGTCAGCTTGCAGAAAGAGGAAGCCTGCAATTCTTGCGAAGTCAGGTGCACATTCTGCCTTCTTCTCCCTGGCAAGAGAGAATGAAATGTATTCAGCTGTCTTCACATATGGACTCTCAGTGATTTTCCTTATGAAACTGTGAACAAAGTGGGAGATCTTGCAACCATCACCCGCTCCATCCATGAAGCAGTCCAATGCATAAAAGTTCATGGCCACAATCGCCTTCATAGTCACAGGCTGTGCAGCCCTGAGGCTGCAGGCCTGCTTGAAATCAGTGCTAGATTTCAATAAAGGCTACCTTAGTGAAGCGATAGTAACAAACTTCCTCACTGAGGCAGAGGAAAGAGGATTTCTCCCTGAAGACCTTGGATGGATATGGCCTCTCGCTAAGAGCCCTTCTCCTCTTCCTCTCTCTTTGAGCAGCTTATCCTTCTCTGAGTCACCTCTGTTCATCCTCGCTGTCATGCTGCAACCTAAAGGGATAGAAACTACTGCACCCATGCCTGGGAGCAAGATGATTAAGCGGAATTCTTGAAGTCAGGGCCAAGTGTTGGTGGGGCTACTTCCTACCGTTGAATGTGTCTTCAACTGTGCGACATTAAGGAATGAAACTATCCAGAGCCTTGAGGTCAAAAATGACAGTGCTGGGATCAAATCAGGATTACACACTGGTTGATGTCACAAACTCCTTACTCTGTTTCTTTCTGCCACATGCTCCCTGTGCCTGTGGTAATACCCTGACAAAAATGGCATCCAGCGTGGCCAGCACCCGAAGTGTGTGCATGTGCCACCCATGCAATTTTGGAAACCTATTTATTTTTATTCTTGATGCCAGTGACATTGTATAGTTTAGATGCAAAGCTACTGACAAGTCTGCATGGTCATCTTGGCTTAAGTTTGGGAGGTCAGTATAAACAATGCAAGAACATTCTAAAAAAGAACCTTACAAACTTCTGCATTGCAGACCACCTCTCATGGCAAAACACTGCAGCCGACTTACCCATGTGGAGGTATAGGCACTGAAATTTGCTTAACATGTTTGAAGGACCATCTACACCAAACTTGCAACATCCATTGTGCCCAGACAAGGGCCAGAGATGGCCCACCTGCAAATCTCCCAAAGAACCAACAATGACAGCATGAATTGCTTGTTCTGTGGGTGTGCATGGCGATCCCGAGTCAGACTCTCCAGTTAGGAAAGGGCTCACAGAAGTTGGTGAAGTCTCTTATAGCTTGGACATACTTGATTAATGCCACACAACTTTGGGGAGAATATTGGAATGAATCTTCCAAGCAATGGCAATAACTATTAGATTGCCACTCCGTTCCATTTTTTTTTTAACCAATGCCAGAGCTTTGTATTTCTAGCTCAGGCTTCCAAACTGAGCCTCTTCAGGGTGCAACCTGTTCTGGGAGTCCTTCCTCAGGCACATGAATATATGAATTAGGAGCAGGAGTAGGAATTAAGAGAGGAGTAGACCACGCAGCCCCACAAGCCTGCTCTGCCATTCAATAAGATCATGGCTGATTTGATTTTAACCTCATATTCCTGCCTACCCCCAATAACCTTTCACCCTCTGGCTTATCAAGAATCTATCTACCTCTGCCTTAAAGATATTCATGGACCCTGCCTCAACCACTTTTTGTGGAAGAGAATTCCAAAGTCTCACAGCCCTGTCAGAGAAAAAATAAAATTCTCATCTCTGTCCTAAATTGGCAACCCCTTATTTTGAAACAGTGACCCTGAATTCTAGATTCTCCCACAAGAGGAAACATCCTTTCCACATCCACTCTGTAAAGTCCCTTTAGGATCTTATACGTTTCAATTAAGTCACCTCTTACTCTTCTAAACTCCAGTGGATACAAGCCTGGCCTGTCCAGCCTTTCCTCATAAGATAAGCTGCCCATTCCAGGTATTAATCTAGTAAACCTTCTCTGAACTGCTCCCAATGTATTTACATCTTTCCTTAAATAAGGAGACCAATGCTGTAACACATACTCCAGATGTGGCCTCACCAATGCCCTGTATAACTGAAGCATAACATCCCTACTCTTGCATTCAATTCCCCTCGCAATACATGATAACAGCACTAGCTACCAGATTTTGGTAAGTCTTCAGTCAGGTCGGGGGTGAGTCAGAGAGCCGAGGAAAGTCAGAGGGTCAGGTGGAGTCGGAGGGTAGGGGGTTCGGAGGGTCAGGGGGAGTTGGAGAGTCTGGGATGTAGTTAGAGAGTCAGGGAGGAGTTGGAGGGCCAAGAGGGGTAGGAGGAGGGTTGGAGGAGTCGAAGGGCCGGGGAGGGTCGGAACGTCCCGGGGGGGAGTTGTAAGGTCAGGAGGATAGGAGGGGAGTTAGAGGGTCGGGGGGAGAGGAGCCAGGGGCAGGGGGGCATGGTCAGTGGGAAGTAGGGGGTGGGTGGTTCAGTTGTGTTGTTACCCAGGAGTTAGGCCTTTTTTTTCTGTCCAACATTCCCAGGGTAAATATTCAGCAAGTAAGTCGGAACCATCTGAAGCCTCCGATTCTAACTCAGACTTTTTTGGAAGGTCGCAGGGAGCAGGGGAATTGCCCATCAGAAGTTGAAACTTCCTGGGCCATTCCCACAGTGTCCTTATGTTGGGACATCCCAGGGATTCCGTGGCGCATCCTCCAGGGTACATCTGGTCTCAGACTCTCCGGAGATCGGAAGATTTGGGCCGTCTATTTTAATCTGTGGATTAAAACAGTGAGTGATTTGGATGATTGAAATTCCATCCTTCTCCTGGCCATCAGAGCATTTCTAATGCAATTTGCATCACCTTGCTATTTTGGTTGATATCATTTTACTTGCTATATCCTTGCAAACATTGCACTTTGAGCAGCTTTTTTTTACATGTATTTCTAACAAGTAGAACCTTCCACTATTTCCACAAACATACTAGGCAGGGTTTTACATCCTGCAAGGGGAGGGGTTGCGCACTGGACCTGATCGGGCATAAAAAAGCATGTGATGATGTCAGGTGAGCACCCTGACGTCATCACACACTCGCGCAATATTCCAGCCGGTGGGCACACGCGAGAGTCAGCAGTACGACCACCGACAATTAAGAGGCCTATTAAGGCCCTTAAATAATTGAATGCTATTTTTCGCTACCTGTCCAATCTTATGGTTGGCGGGCAGTCGAATTGGTCAGGCGGCCTTTGCATTTTTTATGAAACCTCATCCATGGGCGGGATGAGGTTTCCAGCAGTAATTTTTTAAAAATTTTTACGCATTATTTTTAATATGCCCCTGTTAATGTGACTGAGTCACATGTGGGGAAATGTTTCTCTCGTGTTTAAAATCTTTATTTTTGTTTCCACAATCCTTCAGCTCCCTGAGGCAGCTCTGTGCCCTCAGGGCGCTTTCAGTGAGTGCTCCCCCGCACATGCGCAGACTTTTGTACTCACACTCCTCCTGTCCTCACCCTGGCAGTGCTGAGCTCCTCAGCGCACCTTTCGCGTTGGCTGGCCGTTAGTTAGCCAGCTAGCGTGAAGTCGCGGTCGGGGGCTGATCGCAGGCAGCGGACTGTTCCCCAGCCGCTCCCGGGCTCACCCTCCCCACCCACCTGGCCAATGGAAAATCCCGCCCACTGAGCTCATACTCTGCAGTAATGTTTTTGCTTTTTACAATTTAAATAAAACGATTAACTTCTTCAATACTACCTGTCATATTCTGACACATGTTCATATTGTTTGGCATAGTTTTGACAGTTGGTAGGGAAAGGAGGAAGGTTTACTTATATCAGAAAGATCTTCCCTTTTCTACATTACACTGTTCACTGGCACTTCCCGGATCTTAAGGGAAAAATAAGCCCTGGGGAACTGTTCCCCAGACAATTTTTAAAAACTTTGAAAATCCAATAGCTGGATTAAGAAAAGCCCTCGTTTGTAGTGGTTAAGTTCTTCTTTGACTGCATTCAGGTGTATTAAAGGATCATCATTGTAGATGTGTCATAATTGGTTGTTTTTAGGTTGTTTTCATTAACAATTTTGCATTAAGCAAAATACCACATTTCAATTATGTCAAGATGTTTTAACTAACAGAGCAAAGGGGCATTTTGAGATGATAGAGAGATATAACAGAATGTTCAACTCCACAGTTTAATCCAATGGACTGCTGCCTTTCTTTGTTATGTGTGCTGCCTCCTTTACCCGGCACTCTCCAGACTCCTCATGATAAAATAAGGCATATTATTATATGGTAGCATAAAAATAAATGATCCTCTCCTAGATACATTGCTGTTAATACATAAAAAAGAAACTAAAATCCTGTACATCAGGCTGATCTCTTTATATTCACCACTGACTACACTTCTGCATTACTTACATGCTTGCTTGCATGTACTTCAAATAAAACTAATTAAATACATTTTTTGTCAACAAAACTTTTCTCCATCTCGCTGCTGCATGACAAGTGAACAGATGGCAATTTAAGGACAGAATTTATGATAGCCACAATCTTAATGTTGCATAAAGAAAAGAAAAGACTTGCATCAAAACCACTGACAAATGTACTTGCTAATATTAATGCACTCCCCACTCATCCAATATGCTTCCTAATTGCTTTTCTGTACATAATAATGTGGCACCTGCTGCTCAACATTGCAGACACATCAGGATTTCTCCAAAGTCAAACAGATATGCAACTGGCCCTCTCCCAGTGATAAATGTAGAGCACTGTATCACACACAGTTCCTGTCAGTGGCATAATTAAAATTTTATAGTTACAGAAAGGGATAGTAAACAAAGAGTTCTTTAAATGAATGCATGATTGTGAAAGCATGCTTCTGCCAACTTAATGATTAGTATGCATTATGGGCTGCTAATAATCCTTGGGACTAGAGAGAAAATGGACACGTTTTGCCGATTTCATATTGTTTAATTTATTTCTCACAACTTACTGTTAAATGGGCACAAAAGAAACCCTGCTGAGTGTCACAATATTCTCAGATTGTTGCAGCATCTGTAAAAAAAAATGCATCTGAACACACATTAAAACTGTCTCCAGGTATATTTCTTGCATGGTAATATAAAAATGTAAATGTTTCTCTCCCCATTTGTTTAATGGGTGCAACATCTAGCCCCATGGCATTATTCCCATACATCAAATTATATGATTAAAAAAATGTGCTCCATTTTAAATGATTTTTAAAAAAAGTCAATCTATTCCTTGGGAGAATAGCAAAATACTGTAGAATTGCAAAATATCTTTCATCAAAATCAACTTGAAACATTAACTCTGTTTCTGTTTCCGCAGATACTGTTTGACCTGCTGCATATTTCCAGCATTTCCTGTTATTATTTCTCATTAGAATTTGATAATGTGTCTGATATATTAGATAATCCTGAAAACAAAATCAACATGTTTCAGTTTATTGTGAATCTTGGAAAAAAATTTAGACTAAATATTTTTACATGAAAAATCATTTATTCACACTAAAGTTTAGACATAATTTCTATTCAGTTCTTGTTACCTCATTTGTTATTGTTGCTTGTCACAATGTTACAAGATTCTGAATGGAAGAAACTCTGTCATATAACTTGCACATTACCAAGCTACTTCTGAACTATCAAAATGTGTTGTGAATTGATCAACAAGATTTGTGAAAAAATTGATATGCACAGAAATGATGCATTTGTTACATCCATATAGAACCGTACAAGGTTTAAGGTAATACAGCTAGACATTGTATGTTAACGTATTTTATGACATAGATGCTTATTTTAAATCATATAGCATTACTAGTAAATAACACGAACATAGATTTCTGCTAGCCTGAAGGTTTCTTTTTCATTGAGCTATTAATATATCAAACCTGCTTAGTATTCTGGGAATAAACTATATACATGTGCCAGATAGAATCCAATAATAATTTTAGTATTCAAATTATAAAACAATTCTCAGCAATTAACAGATAAAAGCTTCACATGTAGCTACAAAATCAAAACTTTGTGTCATATTCAGAGCTATGGTTTGTCCCGAATGCTTTAAATTTGGAGAAGGTAATTTTGTGACATTACTTTGCCAGTTTAATGTTTATCCTTAGGTTTGCATCCACATAAACAAACATACATAATAATAGAAACCAGTTGTACCAATATTTTATCTGAAAATGCTTTTGATACAATACTTTATATGAATCAATAGAAAAATAGGTGCTAAATAAGTGAACAATAAAATTAATTCCCCATAAAATGGTGTAAATTGCAAGGAATCACTTTTAAAAATTATGAATTCATTTTATTGTTACTTGTTTTTAAAAATTGTTTTACTGTTATATAAATTCATTCTCATCCAAATTATGTCAACAAATTCACATGGGATTGAGTCCAAAACTGTGGTGTAGTTTATAAGCTTGCTAAAAAAGTGAATAAATATTTTTCTTTCCCCTGTATAATGGTGACACAATCATTTTTTGGCAAAACATTGAAGAATCTTGAAATGCTATTATTATTTAGATCACACTCTATTGTACACAATTAAGATGAAAATATAGTATACTGAAAAGGTCAAAATGGTGTTTAACTACAGTGCCATCTACCTCCTGAATAGTAGCGTTTCATTATCACTGCAAAGTCAACAATGCTGCTTTGATGACATTATGCAGGTACTTCTACCAATAAAAAAGTTACTTTTTGACAAACACCTACCCTCTCCATCTATGAACAAATATTTCAGGATTGTTCATCATTAGATTTCTGTTTGAAAACTGATCATGTTTTAATCATCTCACAGAATTCTTTGATCTTGTTAGTTTTAATCAGAAAAATGATACAAATTACCATTTCAGTATATTTTCCTAATCATTCATTATTGCAATTAAGTATGACTAGTAATCTCCACATGGAGATTTTCACAGTTATTAATATTTAAATGTTAAATAGATAAGATATCTTAGCTGATAAAATGTCAGAAAGTATTACCATATCTTTATAATCCCACTAGCAATAACTCATTTCATTTTTATCTCCTTCACATTGAATTAATAATTCCTCCCCAAAAGGCCAATAGGCCAAAAGCATAACTTTGCAATCTCGATGAAGGAAATCATTGCTGTAATTTACTACCATACTATTAGCTGCAGCTGGACAATGTTTCACTGAGAATCAACTCTCAGTGCAAGTAACAACCTGTCTCGGCATTGACCTTAACTTTTTTTCCATCTGATATAATTTTAGATCAGAATAAGACAGCCGTTTATGTGCATGCACTAGTTCCAACACATGCAATCAGACCCCTAATTCCTTCTTGAGATGCCATGATTTCAGCTTAGAGCCATGACTATCAGCGTAAAAAAAACTTGTGATAATTAATGGTGGCTGTCCCATCATGTGGCTTGAACACGTTGTGTTGATTAAGTGAAAGCAACCCTCCTGAAACAAACTCGTCGATACTTTTACTTAGAAACATCTTATTTGTGCTTTCTTGTGCAGGGGTAATCCATACAACTTGCTCCTGTCTACTGAAATGTAGAAGATTTTGTTACCTACTAAGTAAACACACATGCTGATAGTGCCCGACACACTAATAATAACTTCTCATCCATTATCCTCAGCTACAGGCTAAAACCCAAAGGGATATTGTAGGGTGTCTTTTCAGTAAAATACTCTTCCACCATTGTGATACAGCCCATGAAGAATTGGGGGAAATTGACCTGGATTGTCACAGGTATAATTGTGTGAAAATTGTAAGCATACCCGACACATATAAAAAATTGATAAATAGTAATAATACATTGACTATTTTTACATCTGAATGATAATTATGTTACACAGACAAGAAGAGACAGATGGGACATACAGATAAACTGTTATATCAGCGTCATGCCTATGGCATTCACTTTGATCAAACACAATCCATCTACTCATTAATGTCGTTTGGACTAAGGTGCTTATTAATTTCCCAACAGAATAGTAACCATTTATATCTATTTAAAATAAATTATTGGCGTCCCGAACGGATATCAATGACAAGGAAACATAAACTTTTCTCCACGGGCTAGATTCAAGTCCAGGTCTCTGACCGTCAAGGACAATGTTGTAGAGCTGTGATCAATCAGTAGTGCTTGTGAATTTTTCAGTTAAATTTTTCCCCTTCCATTTTTCCTGCAAATTATTTCCTTCCTCTTTTTAATTTTACTTCTCCATGGCAAACATCACAAGGAAGATATGTCAGGCAGTAGTCTTTGGTTGTTGCACTTAATACAAAAGTTATGTTGCCTTGTCCTTTTAACTCCTACAGAAGAAAAACCTTGAGTGCCTTAGATCAGTTATTTCAGATCAGAAAATCAGCACATGTTAAAATAGGACAGAACCATTGTGGCTTGATGTATTATGTATTCATGTTAGACAGAAGTGTATTTATGAAATGACAATAATTTAGTTTTTTTGCATTTATAACTGTGTCTAGTCTATATGAATGTCATGTTAGCAAATCAAAATAGAGATTTTATTTTGCAATGTATTTAAAAGTCATACGTATTATGGTAAATAAATCATTAATATATTATGAATGATTAACAGCACATACAGTGGCAGCATGTAATACCTAGAACACATTACCCATGATGCTCTTCATGAAGGCAGCTAATTAGCAGCAAAAAAGGTCACACCAAACCAGAATGTGATTAGAAGAAGCCAAAAGAAAAAAAAACACACACATATTTTTAGTTGCTTTTGGACTGTAGCCAAATTTCCTTTTGTCACTGTAACTAGAAACCAATCCTTCAATATTTAATGAAATGCTTATGTTGCAGCACCTGGTAACATTGATAGTGCAGCCCTACTGTCGACTCCCATGTGGGTCATTACTGTGGCCATCTGAAGGGGCAAACTGTTCATAGACTACACAAATGCCAGCCTTAAAGATTCTGCAGCTACAAAGCAGCAGGAGCCAGAGATACTTTGGCTCTGATCTTGGTGAAAATGGCTGGAGGCAAAATGCTGTTTCCTATCATCAGAGACTGTAGTTAGCAATAATTCTATGAGTCAAAGTGAATGTGCAAGATATGACTTGGCTGCTCTGCCTTACTTCTTTCCTTGCAACAGCTCCAGCTCCTGGTGAGAGATCCTTGTCAACAGGAAAACACTAGTTCATGCTGCCCTGCTAATGATCCAATGCATCAATAGCTCAAACAATCACAACAAGCAGATGTCCTAAGTTAATGCAGACTTCCCTGGGATTTTAATTGTGAAACATGGCTTTAGAAGGCATTAGTCTTTTGTCCTCGCTAGAGAACTGCTAAAGCCTGGCACCAATTCCTTGGGCATCTGAACCCAGTCTAATGGAATTTAATTACTTCAAAGGTATTAATCATCTGTAGAGTTGAGCAGTGAATACTTCAACACCACTTTTAATTTATCAGCACATTTGTCTGCAAAATATTACGAACAGTGTTGCAGTTAATGTGGACACTTGCTTCTTTGCATTACAAACAATTATAATCAGATTTACTGTTAATTTTTTCAGCGCTCAAACTGCTCTGAGTAATTAGCTGATTACCTGTACAGTTAATGTTTGAGATACAACGTATATATTGCAAGCAAAAAAAAACTGTCAGCTGAGAGCTGTTAATGGACCTACTTGCATGAATGTTACTGGTTTTATTTTGATCAATGACTTTATATAAGAGTTGCGGAAGAGTTTGTCAAAGATTAGCGTAATTTTAAAAAATTGGGGCACTGGGGATTATTCTTTGACAATTTGACTGTAGAGAATTTTTTTCTCATTTAAGTAATACTGTTGCATGACTATACAGGTAGCCATGCTTTGTAATAAAATTCTGAAAAGTTTTGCACAACAAAGATTTATCTGCCAACAAACTTTATCAGATCACTGTAACTTCAGCAACACCTTTGTGGAACAAGTGCTTGAGAAAGCTCTCACTGTATGAGGCTTTTTTAAGCATGATATAGGAAGTGAAAATAATACTGACATTCTTGGCCAAATTCCTAATGCCCAATCCATGTAAAAAGGTGGATTCTTCTGCGATTCTGATTTAAAGAAAATTAATTTGACATTTAGTAACGCCACATAAACATCCTAAGCCATATACATGCCATACGTAGAAAGTCAAACAATAAGTTTATTGGTAACCAGAATGTGCCTATAATCCTTATTCAGTCATAAATTTCAACATTCCATCTAAATAGATCGCAGTAGGAATTGGGCCTTAAATTTAGAATTTGTTCAGTATTCCGCAGCTTGGAGCCTCTGACCGAATAAGGATCGGAGCTAGCACTAGAATTTATGACAGGGAATAATTTATTTTTATATGCATAAATATATTTTAAGGTTTTATTTAAATTAAAGATATATTTAGCTCCTAAAGCATGTCAGTGGGAACTATTACTACTGAGCTGAATTCAAAAAGCTTTTGGATCTTGATTTAATACTACATTTGTAAATCCAACAATATAATTTAATATGATCAAATATTAGATATTGGGCCCAATGTTGCTGTCAAAATACTAGTAAGGCAAGTAGTGCTTACCATTATATGTATGAAAAGGGTACAACAACTTCAGATGATGAGCACACGTATTTAAATGCAAATATCCAAGTGTTGCTGTCTGCGTTACGCCGCTCCACTGTTAGCTTTGCAAAGACAGTTACGTGTTGTCACCATAGACATGCACTGAATGTCATGAAGTTGCTGTAGCTACATACTACATATGAGATGAACCTGCTGCAGATTTTTAAGGGTTGTAACTTATCACATAAGTATCCTTTTGATGATGTGACAAGTGTTCATTTCTGTCTATCAACCTTTCTAGGATTATCCATTACAACTGCAGAGTCTCATCCCTTCAGGTTTTGAATTGTTTTGGGAGATTTTAAAAATATCAAATTGTAACTTCTTATGTTTTTTTCTGGGGTGGGTTTTGTGGGTGGGCAGATTACCCACTCCCCCGGCCCCAAGCTTAAAGTCGTTTGGCACCTCACCAATGTGAAATTTGGCTGCCCTGCAGTGATATAATGCTGGGGGCAGCCTTAATTAGTGCATGGTGTGACTTCCGCCCCTCAGGGTTAAGAGGTCTGACCCTACAGAGCTCTGCATTCCCAGCAGCATCAGAAGAAAGTAACAGCCACTGGTGAGACTGTAACTAGTCCCCATGAAGAAGTGAAGATGTCTGCAGGCCTTCAGATAAGTTGCTGAAAAGTCAGGAGGGGACCCATTCAAATAGAACCCCAATGTCGTGAAATTTGAATCGAAATTTTAGGAGTGGCAGGAAAGATGGATGATAGACTTGGTGCTACAACATGTCAGGGCATCGATTGAGATTATGAAGGAGGTAATTAACCTACCATTGAATGTAATTTTACAGAGTGTTTTGTATTTCATGAACAGAGCATGGGGTTCATGGGCTTTCAAAAGCCTAAGCAGATAAAGATGATGGTAATGAGGTGAGGCCTCAGTGCTGCCTTTGGAATAAAGCCATTTTGAAGGTCTTCATTGGCTCAAAGAGGGAAGAGTGGGGAGCAGAGGCCATTGCCATCCAGGGGCAGGATACCGCTAAGGACGATAGCCACTTCGGATGGTCCTGTAAGGGCAAGACCTACTTGGGGAGAGGGGATAATGAGGGGGCTTGTGTTGGTGGATGATCTGCAAGGGATGCAGACGTGCAGTGCCACCTGTTCAAAATGGGGTAGCGAGGGGAAGGTTCCAAGCGAGGTCAGCTGCAAGGATAGTGCACAAGTTGGAGAGAGACCAACTAGCATGGGACTAATTAGCCATTCTTCACGACAGAGGAGGGAGGCACAGAGAGGGGGTGCACTGGGCACCAATGGTTCCACAGCAGCAAAAGCAGGTGCAGCAGAAGGGTTAGTCTCCATGTGGGCACACCAGAGATACATGCAGTGGGGCACATAAACAGCCTGCCCCTCGAAGAAGGGGCCTATTCGCAGAGAGAACATACCAGCGCCGGTTAAACTATCTGCAGAGTCCAAGCACCAGTGTCAGCAAAGGCTACACCTTTCAAGGGAGGTGATTACAGACTAATGCGCCATGCTGCAGAATGAGCTGAGGCCCATGAGGTTTGGTACACACCCAAATCCTGTAGCCCTGGAGATCATTGTAGCACTCAACTTTGATGCATCCAGGTTGTTTCAGGGGTCCACTGGGGATGTGTGTTGGATCTCCCAGGCTGTGGCCCATCACTGAAACAAGGAGGTGGCCAATGCAATATTCAAGAGAGCCAAAGTGATGTAGGCAGATCTGTGTACATCTCCAGCACCCCTGATTGGCCTGCTCAATCTGGCTGTCCATGTGGGTTGCCAACCTGTCAATGCAGGGAGCCATGCGCACACACGCCTGATACGTGGCAGCACTCATGATCTGGATGAACTCCTTCACCAGCCGTGCATGTCTGTACAGACCCACTGGCACCTCTTCCAGATGTTCCCTTATCTCTTGCTGCAACTTCTGCAGCTTCTGTGTTACCGATGACAGAGGCACGTCATCAGCCTAGGGCTCAGCATGTCCTCTGACTCAGTGCCCTTAGCTGTCACTGCCTCTGTCAGCTTCTTGGGTGTGTATGTGATGTGCTCACCAGCTTGTGACTGAATCTAATCACGAGCGCACATCCACAGACATGAGAATACCAGCGCTTCTGGAGGGTGCTAGGAATGATCTGACGCTGCAGCCTCCAAGGAACCCTCCTCCTCCTCAGAGGTGGACTGTTGGTTCCCAGCTCTGTGGATGATCACCCTTCCAGAGTGCTGAAACCTACATGAGAGAAAACAAATAGTTAGCAGTTGAGGACTTCATATCTCTTCATCCCAGCCATGCCTGATGTGGATCTCTAGGTGTCCAGAGATGGACACATGAGCATTATGCCTCCTCACTTTGTTGGATTGACACTCATGTCTCGCCATGGAATTGGGCAGCCACCCTATGATCCAACCATTTCCAGGGCCTCCTTCTCTGCTGGCATCAGGGAACGAATATCAGGGATGCCTCCACCATTCTTGACCCGTGCTTTATTGTTGTGGGCCCATTTCTCTTGCAAGAAAAAGGAGGAACATTGTTAGTTTTCTCAGGAAGACTAGCACAACTATGCAGGCAGCAGCCCTTTGACCTATGATGGGAGCTGCTGAATGCCTCCATCGTAAGTCTGCTTTCAAGGGACGTGTTGGGGGTTGAGCAAAGACAGACAGCTGGCTGTCGCCAAAATGCTGCCATACTGTAGAAGGGATATGCTGCTGCCACATCCCCTTGCCACTGCCTGGGTGGCTACTCCTTCCCCATGTGGTGCACCATCCCACATTGCTACATACGAGCCCCAAAGAGGAGAGCAATATAGAGGATTCACCCAAAGGAGGTCATTTACCATTTGTGGCATTGCACTCAGGATGGGTGGGAGGGCATGGCGACCCTACGCTGCTGACCTCCTCTGCTATCCATATTCAGGCTTTTTTGGTCAGGCAGTCTCTTCTTGCCATTCCTTGGGAAGAGGACTTCCCATCTTTCCCTTGCAGCACAGAGGGGCATTTATAGAGAGACACCACTAAACCATGGGGTCACCCAGTGTCTTCCCTCCAGCATGTTTACTGCAGCTTCCCAGTCTCTAAGTGCTCGGTTAAGCAGCTCCCAGCCTGCCTGTCAACCTTAAGGTTGGATGGGCAGGTCCATTAGGTGCTTGAATTAGTTTTCAAATGGCCTCAATTGTCCATTGACAGATCGGTGGGTGCACAGCTGATTCAGCTGCACCCCCGCTAACCTGAAAATTGAAATGATGTGGGGTGAGATCAGGACTCCCGCCCGATGTCATCCTGCATCATTTTATATGTCAGTGAGTGGGCCCCACCCCCCGCTCGCTGACCTCAATATCCTGGCCTATGTTTCTTTCAAGCCCTTTTGAATGGCTGTGTTTTTTTCTTTTGACAGATTTATGAGCACTGCAGAGGGGTAACTTTTTTCAAGAAAAAAATTAAATGATTTTTATTGACAGTTTTATGAGCTTAAGAGGAGTTTATTTTATCAGGTGGAATTTGAATGGATGTTTATTTTAACAGTTTAATGAGAATTTGAAAGACTTTCTAGTGTTATTATAGGGCTCATGAGTTTTGTCCATAGTGGATACTAGGTGGTAGGTATGGTGGATGCATGGGATGTGCAAAGGGGGCAAGGGTGCATGGACATGGCATGGGATATGTAGGGGGCAAGGATTGAGAATGGGGGTATGGAGGGGCCAAAAGGGTATGGAGGGGCATTTCACATCCTAGGGAGTTGGAAGGGGCATGTTGGGCATGAGGGCATGGAGGGGGCATGGAAGGTGGGTGATGGTGTGAGGGGGTGAGGGCTAGGGGGCCTAACAGTCATAAATAGAGCTGGGCCGATGTCCCAGTGAACAGAGGCAGGCCTTCTCTACCTGCCCACCTTGGCACCTGCCTACCTCAGTTCCTGCCTCAGCCCTGCTTCAGGAGGCAGCGGCCCCATCTCCAGACAGACCCCAATTCCCGGGTGGGGGAGCGGTGGCGCAGGGATGGAGGGTGGAGAATAATAAGTGCATGCGGATTTATACAGGAGACAGGAAAGCAAATTTGAGAAATGGTCCAACCTGCAATTCGTGACTCTAACTTGGAAGTCTGGCCTGAGAAGAGGGTTGAGTGTGAGAGTGAGAAGATGTTAAAGCAGGTGAAAAGAGGGCAGGTTGAGACAGTAGGATTTTGTGCAATAGAGAATGGGGGTTGAGAGTAAGTGAGAGGCAAAATTGAAAGAGATACTTCAGAAGGGCAATTGAGAGATTGAGTTGGAAATGAAAAATGGGAGTAGAAGTAAGAGGAGAGAGAGATTAAGGTTGTATGCAAAGGTATGTCGTGTGAGTGAGAGAGAGAGAGAAAGATGTAATGGAATGGAAAAAAAGAGATATCTTCTCCCTCAATGTTCTTTCTCTACTTTCTTGCATCCCCTTTCTTTTAATCCCTCCCTTTAACTGCCACAATTCTCTCAATCTCCACACTTTTAACTTTCCCCTTCTCTCTTTGCTGATATCTTATTTTCACTCAAGTCCCCAAACCCTCTACCTCAAATATCACTTTCTTTCTCTTCTCCAATCCTCACTCTGTCAAGGCACATTTCCATCATTCTCACTCTTGCTCTTTCTCTCAAAGCCCCTCTTTTTCTCAGGTTCTTGTCTCTCACCCTGTCCTCTCTCAATACATCCACGTGCCAGTCATCTGCTTTAGTCGATTGCCCAACTATTATACAGCCTATCAGATGTTCATTCCATTTAAATTTTGAAGTATATAATTTTTGAATTTTGTTTGAACCGTTATTTTGGATTTTAGAAATTTCAGTTTTGAAGAAAACAAATTTAAAAAATCAAACGTGTTTTGACTGGTTTGTGTCAAGCTGGTTGCCAGACTGCACAATCACAGGATGATATTCTGCCATTGTAAAGTAGCAGCTCTTGTATGTCACAGCATGCCACCTTTAATATTGAAAAGTCCTACCAGTCCACCACCTACTGGAGCAACAGGTATTGCAAATACTTATAAGAGACTTCAATAAAGAGCATGACACGTGTATCTATTTTAATATTCTAGTTGATCTCTTGTTGTGTTGTGCTCAGAGCGTGAATACTCAATGCAGTATTCAGGTTCAGCAGAACAAGAGTGCAAGGAACAAGAGGCTGATGGAGGAGGCCAAACAGGACAGAAGGGAACTGGGAAAGGGAGGGAGTGATCAGGAGGGGAGGAGAAGTGCAAAGGGAAAGAGGGAAAGGGGGATAAGAAGAAGATAGTTGGTGAAAGGAAGAAGCTGTGAAGAGGAGGGTTTAGGGAAGGTGGGGGCAGGCAGCACCCAAAATATTGTTCAATAGAGGGTGTCAGTAGCAATGGACAAAATATTGCATACTGAAGAGGGAGGTAGGAAAATCTGCACACAGAACTGAGAAACCATCAATTATCAGATGAGATATCACTGCAGCCACCAGTGATCACAATATTAACCTTGTGCTGCATCAGGCTAAACACCATGAATCTCTCGCCTAATGCAATAAATATTAAAACTCTGCCACTGATATCTTTTTTTCCTTTTCTTTATCTTCTTCTTCTTCTCTCTTTGTCTTTTTCCTTTGGGTGGGAAGAAGTGGGTGCTATTATGTAGTGTAATAGGGAAAAGAGCCATCAATGGCTGCAGGCTACATTTGGGGTGACCATTGCAGGGGAAGTGTGGCTTTCAGATGCTCTTTTCTCAATCCTTTCCCACTCAACCTCCTTGCCTCAGTTGTGGAAGGGGGAGACCTGACTTGGTAGGAGCACAGATTATTCGAGTGGAGACCAGATGAACAATCTTGCTCCTCATGGCTCCTTAAAACTAATTTCAGCACTTACCATTTCTCGCATAATTTGCTGTTTTCCCATGTTTTATTAAGCAGAGCATCACAGCAGGCCCTCTGCCCAGGAGCCCTTCAAAATGCAGTCAGAGATCTATTTATGTCATAAAACCATGACTTGCATGAGTTCATGAGTCTTCCACCAGGTTCAGTCATTTTCTTAAGAAAAACTCCTTTTTACTAGAGGCCAGTAAAAGTGTCAATCATCCGGATTCTTTAAAATATCAGTAACTGAAACTGCAAGCACTTGAAATCTCTTTGACTTGTGTAATAAATATTGTGCAATTGACAGAAAAGATCATAGAGCCAGATCTGTCAAACAATGTTTTCCTGGAGGTCAGCTGTTTCAGTACTTTAATGGATTCCTGGGCTTTCACTAAGCCTCACTATGAAATCTTGGCTGAGATGCCAACACCCATCACAGGTTATGATTAGAGTGGATGACTGACACTTTTATTGGCCTGTAGTAGAAAGGATTTTTTTTTTAAGAAAGTGGAAAGCTATCAATGAGTGATTGGCTTATTTGAAGCTTTTTTTTACCCATCTGAATGTCACTATAGGGTTAGTTTGTTTTATGCAGTATATAGTGGGTGAATGGGCATGGAAGTGCTATAGCTTGTCTTGGGGGGCATGAAGGGCCAAAGGGGGTGGGTGAGGGCATACCTTGGCATGTGGGCCTTGAGGAGCCATAGCGGAAGGGCATAGGTCATACCTTGGGACAGGGGCATGAGCACCCGTAGGAGATGGGTGGGGGAACACCGTGGCGTAGGATCATGAGGAGCCATAGGAGGTGGGTGGGGGGCATACCTTGGCACAGGGGATGTGAGAGGCCATAGGGTGCGTGTGGGGGCAAAACTTGGCATGGGGACATGAGGAGCCTATAGGGGATGGTTGTGGGTGCATGAGGTGGCATGGATGGAGCATGAGGAGCGTGTCAGGGATGAGGGGGTGTGAGGGGTGAAGGATAGTGGGCCCTACTTCTTTCATTATAACTGGGACAAAGTCCCACAGCACCGAGATGGGCCTTTTAAACAGCCTGCCTCAGCACCCAACAGCTCCTATGGTTGCCTCTGAGCTCTTTCCCAGGTTAACTGACCAAATCACAGCCCGCACCCACCCCCTCTCACTACAATGAAAATTCTGTCTTTCCTGACACTTCCTCCTGAGGCGGGGTTGCCAAGCCTGACATTTCCCAAACTCCTGTATCCACTCAAGGATGAAAATTGAGCCCTTAACATTCAAATGCATGGAGGATGTGAAGTTATTGTACCACTAGATATCTACTAAATGTGCCAGAAAAGGTTAAAGGTTGTCCATTCAAGTGTAACTAAATTTTTAACACTGTGATTAATTCTTAATTACTCCCAGGCAACCTCCCGGCTGGTGAAAATTAACTTTCGTAAGTACGGAGTCTCATTCTTACAGATTTTAATTATTGTTAGAGATTTTAAAAATGTTAAAATTAAAATGTATTTTTAATTTATTCTTTCTGTCATTTTTATCTCTCTCTCTCTCTTAATGCCATCTGTTTTTTCCTCCTCTTTATTTAAATTTCTGTACAAGAGCATTGAATTAAATCTTCCAATTTACTGCATAACTCATAAGATTCTTGGACCTGATTGGTTGAAGGAAAACTGCTCTTTGCCTTGTCCACCAAGCTTCTAGATCCCCCATAGAGGGTCCAATGCTGTTTTGACTGTGATCACCACAAATAGCAGTGTGAAAGCCCACAGATGTTCTGTAAGCAAGTAAAATGAATGGAGTACACTGTATGTTCGTCATTGATCGCAAAATCCAGGCCATTGATTTTCAATAAAATGCCGCCCCAAATACAAAATTTCATATATAATAGATAGATGTTATAATTCCAAACAATTAAAGCTTTTAAACAACAGGAACGCAGCTCACAAAACCTGAAATTACTGTAGTATTGATAATATGAGCAGTGTGAATTGTAATGCAGGTCATGGTTAAAATTGTCACACATAACATAAAATATCTTTATGGGAATGCAGAGCAAATCTCATCCCACCCAATATGTAAGTATCAATCCTAACTGATAATTAGCTACATTTTGCTGTTCAATTATTAACTTTTCAGCTATTGGCTTTCCAATTGCTTTTCATCTGCTATTGCCTATCTATAGTAGTAATGCTCCTTTTAATTGAATAATTTAAGTGATATTCTGAACATATCATGTGAGGATACAGGAGAGTGGATTTGATCAGAGAAGTTTCAAAAATATTTATTTTAACAAATTCATTGACATTAACAGAATTGCAAGCACATTCCTGATGGGTTTATTCAAGTTTGTACTCAAGCTAGGCAGCCTTAGCAGTGCTTAATCCATTTTAGAAAAAATAATGCATCTTAGTTCTATTTACTGCCTCTAATCAAATTTACAAAAAAATATAGGGCAGAATCTTCTGGCTGGCGTGTGGGTGGTGGAATCCGCACGCCAGCACTTAAAATATCATGCGCTGACGTCGCGCAAGCGTCCCAATGTCAGCGCACGGCACCGCGATATTTCGATCGGCGGGCGCACTATGCAGTGGGACGCGCGCCCACCATTAATTAAAGGCCTCATTAAGGCCCTTAACTTGCCAAGCGTCAATGATTTTGAGGGGTCTGTGTGAACTTCAGCTCGGTGCATGGGCCCAACAGGCAGGCTGGTAGGTGATTTTTTTTAAAAACCTCATCCAGTGGCGAGATGAGGTTTGATAGCGGTTTTTAAAAAGTTTATTAAAGTTTTTGTTTATTTCATTAACATGTCCCATCTCATGTGACATTTTCACATGATGGGGATGTGTTAATGAATTTTTTATTATTCTGTTTTTTATATTTGCCAGCCTTTCGGGGATCTCCCTGAGGCAGCACTTAGCCTCAGGGAGATGTGCGCTCTTTCATGCGCATGTGCGAAAGAGCGCACTCTGACAGTTGGGGAAACCACCCCCCCCCCCACCCCGCACAGGCAGTGCATAGCACTTCCCGTCGGGCGTCTCACTGTGTGGGCCTTAATTGGCCCGCCCTGTTAAAATGGCGGTGGGGCCCGTTTCAGCAGCGGCGATCGGCTGTCCACCCACCACCGAGCCGGTGGGGCCCACCCACCCATCGAGGGCAAAATTCTGCCCATAGAATTAAATAACATGGTAATGCACTTGCATCTTAAGACTATAACATTGTTAAATAGAAGTGAAAAATCTTCACATGTTTTTATTCACAGGTACAGATGTTTAGACCTAGGTTTTCCTATTTTAACACCAACAGGAACACATTTATTTAAATAAATTACCATTGATGTTTCAGATAGGAATTCTGCATCAGGCATTGCATAGCAAAAAGCATATGCAATCATATTAATGAATTTAATGTGTAAAATTAATAGCAGAAAATCATGCAAATCTCACTGACCTGTGTTATGGGATCCGGGCACATGTAACTCCTTGCAAGGATGGTGCATTTGTAAAATCTGTGCTCCATGATCCAATTATTCCCCATTTCAGGTGCTAGCCTTGGCTCAGTGGCAGCAACCTTGCTGCTCAGCTAGAAAGTCATCAAGTCAAGCACACCTCCAGAGGCTAGGGCATATAATCCAGGCTGCACTCAGGGTACTGAAAGTGTGTTCCACTATTTGAGGAGCCAACTTTTACCTTCAATAGACAACAAAGTTAGACAGGCTTCCAATTCTTTAGTACCTGTTTATGCTATTGCTGTAAACCATCTTAACCCCCTATTGAAATGTGGCTTTAGGATAAACTGGAATTATGCCACTCCCAAAGTAAAGTATAGTTTAGTCTCAGCATTAGTGTGCTCAGGAGTTAGATATACTGCTGTTGTTGCATCTATGGGCAGAATTTTGCCCTCATGAGAGCAGGCTTGGTGGGGGACGGGCGGGGGTGGTCGGAAATCTGACCACTGCCCGCTATCGGGGCCCAACCGCGATTTCACGCTGACAGGCCAATAAAGGTCGCCCAGCATGAAATGCAGCTCATCACTGGCTGGGAAGGGCCGCGTGGGGGCAGGGGCGGGAGCCTGTTGCCACCAGGTTTAAAAATGGCCCAGGCAGCCCCATAAAAGCTGCCAGGGAAGGACGCCTGTCTGCTGTCGCAATGATGGACTCCAGTGTGCCAGCAAATGCCAGGCGGGAGGGAGGTCGGCTGGGCACTTGACCCCCCCCATTTTTCTGATGAGTGTCTCGCTGTCCTCCTAGAGGAGGTGGCTGCCAGAAAGGACACCCTTGTCACCAGCAATGGGAGGAGAAGTCCACCACAGCTCACCAAGAGGGCATGGGAGGAAGTGGCAGCCCAGGTGAGCAGCCATGACATGGTGCAGCGCACCTGGGTGCAGTGCCAAGAAGAGGTTTAATGACCTGCTGTGCTCAGGAAGGGTGATTACCATGTCTGGCATGAATCAGTGTGTTGAAGTGTTTTGGTCAGGCCATCCCCCCGTGGAGCTCAGGGGTGTTAGAGCCTGAGTGCCAAATGGAAATGATGCCGGAGCTGGCCAAGGGGGTAAGCCCTCACTGCTTGAGCTGAGTGCCTTGCGGCTCGAGGGCCAAGACCCGGATGTGCCCTGCAAGGTGCCCCTCAGCTGGGGTTGGCTAGGCTGCAAAGGCGCTGCAGGTAGAGATTGGGCTACTCAATGTTCCTCTGTCCTTTCAGGAGAAGACATCCCATAACAATATTGAGAGGTCGCGGACTGGCAGAGGACCCCCACACCTTCCCATCCTCTCCAGATACAAGCAGGAGGCCTTGGAGCTCATCAACCTTGCACCTTGGTCAACCAGCCGTGGAAAGGTGGGGGTGTCAGATGAAGGTAAGAGTGCAGTGCACAGAGGTGAAAGTTTCAGATGCTGTAGTCTCATCATTGATGGGAGTCTCCAGACTGGATTCCTCATTGATCAATGAAAGATGATGGCACCATGATGGAGATCTCCATTGCCTCATCAGGATGCCCGGCATGCACAATGACCGTGTGATAACTTTAACTAATGACATAACCTTCTTCTCCCTTAGATCTGCTATCAAGCAATGTCAGGACCTCCAGGAGCTACCCCTGACACCAGAGGACCATCATGCTCCAGAAGAACCTGTGTCACACCCACTTCCTGAACCAGGCACCAACGCAGATACCAGCATCTCAGTGGGCATTAGTTCAGCAGCCAGTATCTTGGTGCATCTTGGTGAGGGCACTTCACACTCGCTTGAGGTGCAGACGGAGGCAGAGAATGTCCAGGGCGCTGGCAGTCAGAGGACTGCAGGAGACCAAGACGATGCTCAGTCAAAGGCTGATGATGAGCCTCTGGAGTTGTACATTAGGCGGCAGATGCTGGATGTCCAGTGGGGTGTGTGGGAGGAACTGGCGGAGATCCATGAGGGTATGTGTGCCATGGTCTCTATGGTGGAGAAGTCCATGTGGAGTATAAGCACTGCGCTGACCCTCATTGCCGAGCGCACTGCCTCCTCCATTGAGAGAGTGGCAATTCTCATGGAGAGGCAGCTCCAGGGACAAAATCAGGGTTCCTGGGATCGCGCTCGGACCTGCAAGCCTCACACAGGCACTGACCTCAAGTAATCAGTGTCCATGTGTGAGATGGATGAGGCACCCAGTATCCCAGCTAGGTCCCCGTCCATCAGTGGCAAGCAGGGAGGTCCACAGCGACCTCACGATGGCTCACGAGCTGCTTATCGTCTCTGCGGGCTCCACTCAGGGGGCTCTGGATGATGGCAGCAGCTTCTCTGCCCCTCTGCTAGTGACCGTGGCATCTGATGAGGCTGCTATGATTTGGGAGATGCCAGCCTTGGCACTGGCCACTCCCTCCCAAGCGGGGCCAGCACAGGGTCCTCTGACCAGAGGACGACCGCCAATGTCATCAAGGCCAACAGGACAGCAGAATCAGCAGGCTGTCTCCAATGCCAGTGCCAGCGAGGAGGGAGAACCTAGATGTAGCACCTGTAAACAAAAGTTTAAAACACCTTAAGCACAAGAGGGGCTGATCACAGGTGATCTTTTGTTCTCCCATTTTTTTTTCTTTTTTTAATGCTGTGACCATCAACACCTGATATTGTTCTGTTCTTAATCTGTGAGTGCCAACATTTTGTTACATTTGCTTTTGTGTTATTGGCCTGAGTATGCTTCATTCATTCTGTAGGGTCAGGGTACGCCGGTATATATTGCTGGACATGGGTGACTCAAAGCTTTATTGCACAGGCACTGAGTATATCTTGGGGGCAAAGGAAAGGGCCATTTCTAAGATCCAGGATGGAGGCGGCAGCCCTGGCATGAGGTGGTAGTGCTTATTTGGTAGCCTAGCTAAAAGAGCTTTGGATCAAGGTGTTCCTGGTGTCCCTGCTTCCCTGGAGGTTACCGAGGTCTCCCTACACACTTTCATCATTCCCCTCACTGTGCTCCTCTTCTGACTCACTACTGGATTCATCCTCTGTGATCTGTGGAGCTGCGTCAAGATCCTCTTCCTCCAGTGGGTCCCGCCTTGCCAGTGCCAGATTGTGGAGAGCGCAACATGCAACCACTATCAGTGACACCCACCCTGGGGAGTATTGCAGTGCTCCCTCTGAACGGTCCAACTACCTGTCAAACATCCAGTTTGCTATGCCATTGATAGCAGAATTTCCCAATTCCCTAATTTCTTGGCAGAAAGAGAAATGAGAAGCCTTTTGAAAATTTAGAAAATTATGACTAACCCATCTGAAATTTCCTGTTACTTCTGTTAATGGTCTAGGGTGGAAATGGAGGAATAAAGACAAATTGAAATGCTGTATTTAATTGCAAAGTTTAATTTTTTCAATAGAGGTGCAAGTAAAACATAGGCAATATCAAAGGAAACAGGTATTGAAATATTCTATAGTTCTATACATTTACCCAATTTATAATGTCCAGTACTGTATAGTATTAGAAAATTTCTGATCATATTCGGAGCTGTTATATGGTAGAATTCATGTGGATATTTGACAGCTGTCAAGCATATTTAGTAATCATTCGGAGGGTTAATTGCAGAGAAGCTTTTAAATTAAGAATACGGGTATAAGTTTTCTAATCATATTATTACTTACTCCTGAATGAGTTATCATATCCTTATTATTATTTATATACAATTAAATCTAGACCATAAGGATTTTGAATTTCATTAGATACATTTTCAATTAAGATTGAAAATAAAATTATGCTAATGATTTATGTAAATTCTAAAGGCAAGGAATATAGCAATCCATGGAAATAGATGCTTTTAAAGGGAAAGCTTTTGTAATGAAGCCTAAAATGTCAACAATTTAAAACAAACATATATAGTAATGTTTTTCAGAAAATGTTTTTAATCCATATTATTTGTGTTTTGCAGCCCATGCATCCTAAATTTTCTGACCAGCATCATTTTAACACTAACAGTACCTGCACACTTGAAAATAATGCAGACCAGAAAAGCTCTTGATTCTGATCAAGATGTTATTGTGAAGTATTGAACAAGTAGATAGGGAAAGGGGAAGACTGACTAAACAATCTCTGCCTTGATCCAGCCAATGGATAGGTGTTTCATAACATAACCTGTATTAGTCAGAAGATTGTGGGTTCACATCCTACTCCAGAGGCTTGAGTATATAATCTAGGTTGACAGTCCAATGCAGGACTGAGGAACACTGTTGCAATAATTTGGGAAGGATTGTGATAATAGACATTTTGTGAAGACTCTGGGTTGAGGAAAGACAGAAAGGGACTACTCTGTAGTTATTGTTAAAATTGAACCTGTGATGTGGAAATAAGCAATTAATAATTCCTAATGCTAATTGCAGCCAGGCAGTCTCCTGGACACAAAACCCAAATGACTTGAGAACAATAAAATTGAAACCAGGATTAGGCACCTGAGTTATTAGGAGAGACTAAGGCAGCTGAGAATGTTTACACTGGGCAGATAACTCAGGAGTGACCTTAATAAGGTTTCAAGATGGTAAGGGGTATAAATTGAACACCATAGATTATGATATAACCATAAATCCTTGTTATAATCAGAAGGCATAGACAGAAGCTAACTTAGAAAAGGAATGGTGAGTACCAGAAATATCACCTGAATGACTGATTTAGGGCTGGATTTTTGCAGAGTCAGGCTGACTCCAGAGGCCTTTAAAAATGGCAGGTGGACCATTTCAAGAAGATCCTATTTTTGATGACGGGGGAAGGTAGTGGGCATGAATCACATAGGCAAGTAACCTGAACGCAGCAAGGCCATTTGAAATTGATGGTAAGTTTTTCACTCTTCCAAGGGCCTTAACCCACAGTGTGGGAGTCACAAATTTATAAATGAGATGTAAATGCTATTGAAGGGTGGCTAAGGTCTGTTAAGTGTCATGATTCAAAGTTATATAAATCCCCAGCCCTTTAAATATGTAAAAAGACAAGCTGCAGCTGGCAGTTAAAATTTTTAAAAACACACACTACTGGCGTATATTGATTGACAGACCATCTGGTGTAGCTTAAAAAATTACCGTTGTTTCTGCAGCTTCAATAGTGTTCATTATTGACATTTCCCAAGGGCTGGGCTCACACTTTTATTGATAGTTTTAAGAGAATGTTTAGGGATTAGCTGTCTTTGATGTGGCTACTTTACTGAATAGAAGTATTTTTTAATATAAGGCTGACTACTTGAGGGGATTTTATACCTTTGAATGGGTTTCATGGATCAGAGTTTTTTTTCAGTATCAAGTGTGCATAAGTGAAAGATCTCTTGGACAGATAGAAGTTTCTTTTTTTATCTTCACATGGGTCCTAAAGTCTGTCCATAATTGATGCTGGGTAAGTGGAGGTGGCTTGGGTGTATGAGGTGGCATGGAGGTGGTATGGTGGGTATGAGGTGGCATGGGGGTATGAGGTGCCATGGGGTGGTGGGTGGGGGTGAGGGGTGAGAGCTAGAGGGCCCAACAACCTTTAGTAAACCAGGTTGAAGTCTCAGAGAACCAAGAGAGCCTTCTAACCAGCCTGTCTTAATACTCGCCTTTCCTATGGCTGCCCCTGGAGGCAGTAGGCCCGACTCGATTATGACCCTAACCTCCCCCTTCCCAGAGTGAAAGCTGTGCATGTGGGCAGGTTTCCATGGAGCTGGGCCTGCCTTGTTGCAGATTTCCTGACTTGAGCTTCCTGCTTCCATGGCGAAAACTCGGCCCACAATCTTATCCTTCTTCAAAAATTTAGGAAAAGGGACAGAGGAGATTACCTGGTCAGTCTTAAAGTTCAAAAATATACCATATACCCTCCATCACTTTTATCCCAAAACCCAACGAGCTCCTTCTTGAATTTTCACCATTATCTGCTTTCCCTAGCCTGTTTCACACATTTGCCACCTTCTGAGTAAAGTGGTTAAGTTAAGTGGTTAAGTCCAACCCCCGAGCATGTCACATTCCATTTTCACCAGAGTGGAAGTGGAGTCAGCCCGGGGTTCACACACATACATGGTTCATCGAGGCTAGCCATTTAAATCACCAACTGCCTCCACTAAAGTGGGATTTTGATAGGGCAGGAGTGTGAAACCTGGCATGTCCGGCTTAGACCAGGTAAGAGGAGGTGTGAACTTGCTGGATTCATTTGGATAGCCAGGGTACCCTTTGGGCAGGTAAGGTACCCCTTTGGATATGGCCCCAGGCTGCTTTTTGTTTTATTCTTTTTTAAAATTTAATTCGACAGTGCTGGAGCACAGAGGCAGGCCTTCAGCCCAACCCACCTCCGCACCCGGCAGCCTCTGCATCAGTTCTGGAAGTGGCAGATTCAACTTCCAATCCAGCCAGCACCCTCGGAATCAAAATCTGATGTGCAGGCAGCCATTTTTATATGTCAGGTTAATAGAGCCAGGAATTGTCCTTTCTCTGTGCACCCGACCCAGGAGCGAGAATCTGGGCCTAAATGTTCAATTTTCTTCTAGGCACAATTCCATGTTGTTTTACCACAAGTTTTAAACAATTCATTGAGGATAAGTCAGTCTATATCCTTAGGCCAGGGTTTCCCGGTTGGCAAGCAGGGGGTGGGGCCTGCTCGCTGATGTGTAAAATGACGCGAGATGACGTCGGGCGGAACTCCCGATGTCACCCCGCCTCATTTCAATTTTCAGGTCGGCGGGGGCTCAGCCAAATCAGTTGTGCACCCACCGACCTGTCAATGGCCAATTGAGGCCATTGACAAAGTAGTTAAAGTAATTAATGGACATGCCCGTTCAACCTTAAGGTTGGACAGCAGGCCGGGAGCCCTGGTGGGCTTCAGAAAAAGCATGAAACCTCATCCATGGGCAGGATGAGGTTTCACGTAGGATTTTAAATTTTTAATAAAATTGTCAATGAAAGTGATGGACATGTCCCAACTCATGCGACAGTGTCACATGATGGGACATGTCAGGGAAATTTATTTTTTCTGTTTTTAAAAATTTTTCAGACAGGAGCCGATCTCCCTGAGGCAGCACTTAGCCTCAGGGAGATGAGTGCTCTCTTTCGCGAGCATGCGTGAAAAAGCGAACACTCGGCTCAGGGAATCCCCCCCCACCCGCACAGGGAGCGCATAGCACTTCCTTGCGGACGTCACGTTGGGCGGGCCTTAATTGGCCCGCCCATGTAAAATGGTGGCACACCTCCGATCCCGATCAGAGGCACGCCGCCACGCATCCGTTCCTAAACTTCACCCCCCAACGGGGGGAAAATTCTGCCCTTAAAATGTTAGAAGTTCTCCACAACCTTCTTTCCTTCCATGGTAATGATTCAGAACTTTTTTCAGCTTCTCTTCATAGCTCAGACAACTAATCTCTGACAATCATTTTATTTCCCCTCCACTGTATCCCCTTCAAAGCTTGACAGGCCCATATCAGAGTTCTATATAAACCTATTTTTATACTTAAGACGTATGTTCTATTTTGCTGGATGTGCACTCCAAAATTCCATTTACCTCCTTTTCTTCTGCAGTAATGTTTTCAGTAAACTATTCAGCAATAGCTCTCCATCGGAAAGAAAATAATGCTAAGGGAATAATACCAAAGATAGAAAGAAAATAATACTAAGGGAATCAAACAATGGAAAAGTAAAATGTAGTATGCAAAATGATAGATAACAGGAGAGAGATAGATAGATGTCATGCTACAGTGGAATCTCAGATGGAAGCCATGAGGTCCATGCTTGCTGCCATCATGATTCCAGATACCTGTGCTCAAAGGAACCTGCTCTCACTGTAGTACAGCAATCTTTCCTTCAACAGATTACTAAGATTGCTGAGGCACTACCCTCGGGAAGTATCAGTGGCTCTTTGGAGCACAAACTTGCTGTCTCTCTCAGGATGACAGCATTTGTGCTCCCATTGCTACCACTCTTTCATTGCTTTTGCCTGTCAGTCAGCCAGCCAAGGCTGCTGCCACCCATTCTGAGGTGGTGCATTCTAAAGTCAGGCCTCAGTGCCCAGAGTACATTGAGGTCATCCTTCAGGGTCATTTGTAGTCTCCCACAATGAACGTCAACAGACTTTCATCAACCATGGTGAGATATCACTGTGTAGCAGTATTGGCACAGGCAAAGACATCTGCAAGACAGAGACTAAGAGGATAGGCAAGGCTCAATAGTTCATTTTTGTATGTGTTACTAGATATTTTATTGGATAAAGTTGTCATGAGATTTTTTTTTTTGTTGGTGGCTTTTGTTCCAGGATTTTGGCCAAGTGGTCACTGCGATGGGACGTAGAAGATGGATTGAAAGATGGGGAATTGTCGGGCGTGCAGAGTGACAGGTGATTACGCAAGTGAGATGGAGACTGAGTGAGTAGCAAATGAGGTTCACGTGATAAGTTCTGGTAAATCCATTTCAGGAATGATTCTAAGTTAATTAAGTGAATAACTAAATTAAGTTAACTAAACATAAGTAACAATGGCAGGAAAGGTGTTATGTTGTAGCTGTGGAATGTGGGTCTTTTGGATGCCAAGGTGGTCCATGACAAACACATTTGCAGAAAGTGTAAGCAGCTAGAGGCATTCCAGATCAGGATTATTGATCTGGAAGCTGAACCGCAGATACTGCACAACATAAGGAAGGGGGAGAAATGCCTGGATATTATAGTGAGGAGGATTGATGCTGTTTTCTGTAGCAAAGACCAAGAGTTCGGAAGACTGTGTTGTCTACCCAGTTCCAGGGTCCGGATATCTGCTCAGGGCTGAACAGGAACTTGCAGTGGGAGGGGGAGGATCCAGTCGATGTGGTCCATGTAAGTACCAACAACAGAGTCAGAACAAGGAAAGAGGTTCTGCATAGTCCGCATGAGAAGCTAGGTACCAAATTAAGAAACCTCAAAGGTAATCATCTTTGGGTTTTTAACTAAGCCACATGCAAATTGGTATAGGGCAAATAAGATTAGAGAGATGAATGCATGGCTCAAAGACTTATGTAGGAGAAGTGTGTTCTGCTTCATGGGGCATTGGCACCCAGTACTGGGGAAAGCGGGGTCTGTACCGTTGGGACTGACTACATCTGAACCTTGCTAGGACTTGTGTTCTTGCGAATCTCATAACTAGGGAAGTAGAGAAGGCTTTAAACTAAACAACGGGGGTGAGAGTGGGTGGGGTGAAGGTGAGGGATCAAGCTTGGGTAAATGTAGCAAATCAAGGTGTAGATTCAAGGCAGGAGACCATAATAGTAATATGGGAAATGAGGGTCATAGAATAGCAGGAAGGGGAAGAGAGATAAAACCTAAGAGTACACCAATAGTCAAGAATAGATGTTACAAAAATAACAAAAAGACAAAACTAAAGGCTCTTTATCTGAATGCGCATTAACATTCGACACAAAGTAAATGAATTGATAGCACATATTAAAGTAAATAAATATGATCTGAGAGCCATTACGGAGATGTGGCTACAGGATGATAAGGACTGTGTAATGAATATTGAGGGGTATATGATATTCAAGAAGCTACGTAAAGGTGGAGGGTTAGCACTGTTGATCAAAGATGGCATTGGTACAATAGTTAGAGATGATCTTGGTTCAGGAGATCAGGATGTAGAATCGGTTTTGATGGAGATGAGGAATAGTAAGGGAAAGAACTCACTAGTGGGAGTGGTCTAAAGGCCCCCTAACAGTAACCACAATGTAGGTCAAAGTCTGCAAGAAGAAATATTAGGTGTTGGTGATAAAGGGATGGCAATAATCATGGGTGATTTATATCTACATATAAACTGGAAAAATCAGATTGACAGTAATAGCCTGGATGAAGAGTTCATAGAAGGTTTTTGGAATTTTTAGAGCAGCACATCCTAGGACCAACCAGAGAGTAGGTTATATTAGACTTGGTATTGTATAATGTGGCAGGACTAATTAATGACCTCAGAGTGAAGGCACCCCTAGGTAGCAGCAGACACAATATGATGAATTTTACATCCAGTTTGAAAGGGAGAAGAGTGGGTCTAAGACTAATATTTTAAACTTAAATAAGGACAACTATGTGGGCATGAAAGCTGAGCTAGCTAAAGTGAACTGGGATACTAGGCTAGGGGATAGATCAATAGAGAAGCAGTGGCAGACATTTAAGGGGATATTTCAGAATTCTCAGAATAAGTATATTCCTACTATAAAGAAAAACTATAATGGGATGACCCACCACCTGTGGTTAATTAAAGAAGTTAAGGAAAGCATCAAACTTAAAGAAAAAGCATATAGCTGTGCAAAGATGAGTGGTAGGTCAGATTATTGGTCAGAATATAAAGAATGGCAGAGAATGGCTAAAAGGTTAATTGGGAGAAAGAAATTAGAGTATGAGAGGAAGATAGCTAGAAATGTAAAATTGGGTAGCAAGAGTTTCTACAGGTATTTAAAAAGGAAAAGAGTGAGTAAAGTGAGTGTTGGTCCTCTAGAGAGTGACGTGGGAGTTAATAGTAGATAATAAGGAAATGGTGGATGAAATAAACAAATATTTTGCTTCTCTCTTCACTATAGAGGATATAAAAAACATTCTGACAATAGCTGTAAAACAACAGGCGGAACTTGGTGAAATTACTAGGGAAGGGTACTGAGCAAATTGATGGAGCTGAGGACTGACAAGTCTCTGGGTCCTTATGGGCTTTATCCTAGGGTTTTAAAAGAGGTGGCTAATGAGGCAGTAGATGAATTGGTGTTAATTTTCCAAAATTCACTAGATTCTGGAAAGGTTCTTACTTAAACAGAGAATGGCTGCAAAATTCTAAGGTGCAGAGAGACCTAGGTGTTCTAGTGCATGAGTCATAAAAAGTTAGTAAGCATGTACAACTAATAATTAAGAAGGCTAATGGAATGCTATCCTTTATTACGAAAGGAATTGAACATAAAAGGGAGGATGTTATGTTCCAGTTATACAGGGCATTGGTGAGACCACATCTCAAATATTGTGTGTAGTTTTAGTCTCCTTATTTAAGGAAGGTTGTAAATGTGTAGGAGGCGGTTCAGAAGAGGTTTACTAAATTGATACCTAGAATGAGCGGGTTGTCTTGTGAGGAAAGGTTAGGCAGACTGGGCTTTAAGAGAGTTTAGGAGAGTGAGGTGTGACTTGATTGAAGTATATAAGATGCTGAACGGTATTGACAAGGTGGACATGGAAAGGTTGTGGGTGAGTCCAGAACCAAAGGGCACCTGGGATGAGAGGGTTGCCCTATGATGAAACGCTGAGTAAATTGATCTTTTATTCCCTGGAGTTTAGAAGAGTGAGAGGCGATCTCATTGAAACTTACAAAATTCTGAAGGGGCTTAATAGAGTAGATGCTGAAAGATTGTTTCTGCTGGTTGGGGAATCTACAACATGGGGGCAAAGTCTCAGGATAAGGGGCCAATCATTTAGGACTGAAATTACTTCATTCAAAGGGTTGTAAGTCTTTGGAGTTCTGTACCCCAGAGGGTTGTGGTTGCTCCATCGTTGAATACATTTGAGGCTGGGATAGACAGATTTTGGTCCCTCAGGGAAGTAAGGGATGAGGGGAGTAGGCAAGAAAATGGAGTGAAGCTCAAGATCAGCCATGATGGTATTGAGTGGTGGAGCAGGCTGATGGGCCGTATAGTCTACCCCTGCTCCTATTTCTTGTGTTTTTATGAATACGTGCTTTAGAAGCCACTTTAGAATTCTGCATGTTATAGTCTTTATAATTTTTAGTTTGTTGTAAAATTAGATTTGGATGGTTACTGAACCTGTAACCTTATCCTGCAGATGCACTCAATATTTACAATGAATCCTATATAGTCCCTATAACCCTGTAATACTAAATTACTACCACCTGCACTGCACCAAGCTTACATTTCTAAACTCTTGGTCACTCACGCAATGTTCTAGATAAGTCTGATTATCAGCATTTATCAATACTGAGGTTACAACAAGGAATGACACTACATCAAAGTCCTGCAGGATTCAGCTAATTATAACTTGCTTTACTTAGAATATGAATTGATTTTTCAAGTTGCCTGATGCTCAGATGATTATCGAGCTAATTTACTCAGAGCATTGTTTTAAAAGAAAAGTAAACATAATAAACTGCTTAGAGTGGTCTTCTTGTACTTACTAATAACTTAAAATTTAATTATACATATTATTCAGTGTTACATTTGTTTCTACGTGTACAATGTTGTTAAATGAAGTTGCAGATGCAATTCCACCATAATTATTTCTTTATTCCCTAATTAATGTCAAAGAAATGTAATTGCAAAACATCCTTTGAGTCACTGTTTGTTAATGATGTGCTGCTATAAATATATACCATAAATAAATTTTAAGCTTAAAAATCCCACAGGGACAAGGTGGCATAATGGACCAGTATGCTCACTTTATTTCTGCAACCTTCATTTGAATCCAACCTACACTAATGGCATTAGAGTCTTTTCAGTCTACTATGTCCAAGGTTGTGACTAAAATGAGTTTGCTCAGTCTCACCCTAACCACTGTTGAGTGTTGGGGGAGGGGATCACAGAGCAATACACCTATCTATAGCCCAGTTATTAAATGTACCATTGGGACACCACCAGGTTTGATTACTTGTGTGTATAGAATAAACAAATCTCCATCTCCAGTCTGAGGAAAGGAAAGACTGGTTAGGGTTTTCAACTCCAGCACAGCTTCCAGCAATATCTGCTGGAATTATAAACATAGTACTTACGAACAAGGAGCAGGAGTAGGCCATTCAGCCCCTTGAGTCTGCTCCACTATTTAATAAGATCATGGCTGATCTGACAATAACCTGAAATCTGCATCCCACCTACTGCCGATAACCTATCACCCCCTTTCTTACCAAGAATCTTTTCACCTCTGCCCTAAAAATATTCAAAGACTCTGCTTTCACCATCTTTTCAGGAAGAGAGTTCCAAAGACTCACGATACTCTGTGTGGAAAAATTTCTCCTCATCTCTGCTTTAAATACGCAACCCCTTATTTTTAAACAGTGACCCCTAGTTCTAGATTCTCCCACAAGAGGAAACATCCTCTCCACATCCACCCTGTGCAGGAAGATGCCAGGTAAGGATATGGCTCAACTAAGTTGTAGTAACTCCGACATTCACATAGCCTATGGACTCATGGTTCAGGTTTTCAGAACTACAGAACAGAGCTAAATCGTAACATAAACTGCTGCCTGAAGAACAAGAGATGTAGAAGGAAAAGTTCAAAGAAAAAAAGGGACAAAATATTCCTAAAATGTACCATTTTGTGAACTCGATCTAAGACTCAGTGGAAACAAATGTTAATGTAACATGATTTCTAACATATATTACAACTAATTAATTAACAGGAAAAGCAAACTAGAATTATATTAAAAATAAAAAATATATTGGTTTTATAATTTACCCTTGCTATTTCTCCCAAATGACATTATAAAATACTTGTGTCATAAACTAAAACTCCATAAATATAATAAAGATTTTTGTGGGTCAGTAACTGTGAACTACTAAAAATATAAAATACTAACTATTTTGTACAGCAAAAACTGTTTGCAGGTTCTTAGCCGGAGAGACCATCACTGTGATATTTTTAATCATTAGAAAGAATTTCAATTTTAAATTTCAGTTGTATGTTAGTCTGTGATCTTTATGTATTATCTCCATGAGACAAACTAATGCCCTCTCTTGGGCACTATGGATTACTGCAATGAGTACATTATTAGACAACAGCAAACGCAACACAGATGGTCATGTCCCTTTTATGTTTATCCATAAATTATACTCTAGTGAAAGTATTTGATGTATTTGGACATTTGAAGAATTATGGTATCATGAAACTAACATAATGCATGTATTTCATATCTATATTCTCATAAAACAACGGAGCTCTGCAGGATGCAACACATTGGGGCAGGAGAAGAAATGCTACCAACCAAACGTATGTAAAGGAAATATCTGCTGTCTCAGCAATGGGCCAGAAAGAAATAAAATGGCAATTTTCAAAAATATATTTTCATAAATAATTAAGCATTGGGAAAGATTTTCTCTATTCACTATTTGTAGTAAATTCATAAGCTGAAGTATAGAGAATACTTTTATAACTTTGCTACAGATTAAGCTCTAACAACAGCTCTAACAAATCAATCAAGCTCACACGCACACAAACACACACACACACATGCACGCAAACACACATGCACACAAACACACATGCACACAAACACACACACACATACGCGTGCGCATGAGCTTGAAGACAAACACAGGCTTATGCAGGCAGTGGAAGGGTGCATCAGACAGAAAAGTGTAGAGGTGATAATGGTAGTAAAGACAGAACCATAAACTGTAGCTCCAATTTTCTGACTTGCACTCACTGCTGGTAAAGAACGCAACCTTAAAATTACCCCACTAGATTGGCTAAGTTTGAAATTTGAAGTTTTAGTTTCAAGTAGCAGATGCACAAATAGCAAGAGACTCAGCAAATCTGGCAGCATCTGTGGAGAGAGAAACAGAGTTAATGTTTCAAGTCTGTGACCTTTCATCAGAACGGTTACAAACCTGAAATGTTGGGCAGAATCTTGTGTCGGTGAGAGGGTTCTTGGCCACCGACTGAAGAGCCAGCGAGAACCTCACATCACCTCTTTCCTGGAAGGTCCACTGATATTATGTGCCAATCAGGCACTTGACAGGTCACAAGCTGGCCTTTGCCCAGGATCAGGACCCCTGGCAGAAAGCCACCTGACGAGAGCTGCCGGCCAACCAGAAGCTGCTGCCAGATAAACAATTGCCGGAAGTCCAGGACCCAGGGGTGGCAGGAAGGGGTTCATGGGGTGGGGTTTGTGGGGGAGGGGTTGTAGGGGAATTGACAGCAAGGGCAAGGGGTGGCTTTCAGCGGCCCTGACCCTTCCCGATTCTATGTCTTTCGATCAGGCACTGAGCGCCTTTGAATGAGTGACACCCTCCTCCTCCCACCCCCACCCAGGGACCCAGGGTTTGCTTGTCGCGCATAACACATGGCAAGTCCCTGCTCAACACTGGGTTAATATCAAGGGTGGCAGGATGAGGCCCTTAATTGGGCATGAATTGTTGTGGCACTTTGCAATGAAGATCACCATTTTTTTTGCATTTTTAATACAATCAGTTCCTTTCAGGTCACCAATGGTGATATTTACCAGATTAGTCAGATTTCTGCCAAACATTGCACCTTACAGGTGACAGAAGCTTTGTTTACCAAATGAAGTTCTTTTGGCAACTCTCCAAAAAGAGCACAGCACTTTTATCATGAGATAGGTCTCATTTATGGCACACACATCGCCATCAAAACCCTAAACAATGATCCCCTGCCAAATACAAGTTGAAAAGGTTTTTATTTCACCATTGCACTGATGGTATTTGACGAAAGGAACAAAATAATGCAATTGAATATGCAGGAGCAGTCACAATGCCTTAATTTTAAAGCAGTTCACTGTACTAACCCTATTTTAAGGAGCTAGCAGACTAGTTGTTGGGGAGCATTAAGCTATCTCTAAGAAGTCTAGCTACCAGAATCAGTGAGGTACACTTGAATAGAGATTGAAAGGAAACACAATAAATCCTATCTCTGCACCAAATTCTGGCAAAATCGAAATGTTACTGTTTGGATTTATTTAGGTGGTCCATAACAGCGAATACTGCAGATGCTGGAAATCTGAAATAAAAATACAAAATGCTGCTAATACTCAGCAAGTTGGCCAGCATCTATGAGAGAGGAAGAGTTAATGTTTTAGCTCAATTTTGTCAATTCTGACAAAAGGTCATCGACTTGAAAGGTTGGGCGGACTTTTACTCTGTGAAAGTGAAAAGGGCTTTGGAGTGGCCGGTTGGTTAATAGAACTGAAATTGGCAGGATATTGAGAAGCTGGCTGGAACCTGCCAAATTCTGCTTTTAACTTTAGCATATTAGGCTGCTAGCGAGAAAATCCCGTGGGAGAGGCAGTTACCAATTTAAGTATGTTAAAAGGCAATTAGCAGGTGTTGTAAGTTAGCTTTTTGGATTTAGAGTGCATGGGTTTCTCGGGCTTCCTGGAACTTGTCCGTGAAGGTAAGGCAAGAGGACAACGTGAGTTGAGGGACTGAGCAAATGGAAGGCAATAAGCACTCAGACATCACATCTGTTTCCTTGCCTAAGTGGTGCACACAAGTTTTGTTCTGAGACTTTACTTTTACCACTTAGGAGGTCCTTTCTACTCCTTTTAAGTTTTGTACATCTGATCTACACTTCACATTTGTCAGGCCTCAGTTTGTTTGGGTGCCATTTATGCAACTGTACCTGAACCTCAGATGAGGGTCAAGAGCAGCAGCAGTAGCATCAGCTCCTTCAGGAGCACCAGCAAGAGCAGTAGCAGCCCTGTCAATACTGACCTCCACTCTATAGCAGGGAATGGATAAACACAGTGATGCCTCTCACAGGAGGAGATACCCCCAATACAAAGTTTTTAGGCAGAGGATCAGCTTCCTGGACATGTCCAAAGGCCAGTATCTCAGCAGGTTAAAGGAATCATGTTAGGTGATCACTGAAATTTGCAAACTCCTGGAAGAAGACCCTTTGCCAAGTGGTCCTGGTGGGCATGCATTGCCAGTGGCTATCAAGGTCACCACCGCCCTTAATTTCTTCACTTCTGGCTCTTTACTGGATCTGCAGGAGATAATTTCAAAATGTATTGCTCACAAACGCATCTCACAGGTGACCAATGCCATGTTTGGCAAGACAGAACATTAGGTGCACTTTGCAACTGATGAGGCCAATCAGAATGGGCAGGTGGTCAGCTTTGTAGTACTAACTGGCTTCCCACAGGTCCAGGATGACTGCACACATGTGGCAATCAAGGCCCCCACAGATCATGAGTCTTCATCAACTGCAAATGCTTCAATTCCATCAACATGCAGCACATATACAACCACAAAAAGCTCATCATGCATGTTTGTGCAAGGTTCCCAAAGGAGCTGTCAAGTCTTTTCCCTGTGCTAGTCAAGCCTCCCTGAGTTCTTCACATCTCAAACTAGAGTTTATGGCTCAATGCTTGAAGATAAGGGCTAGCTACTGAAGATTTGGCTGCTGACACCTGTCCAGGGGAGATACACAATCAAAGCTACCTGACCAAAAAGCTATCATTGCGCAAGCAGTAAGGGTGCTGAAGATGCACTTCAAATGGCGGACCAGATCTGGGGGTACCCTTCAGTATGCACCAACCTTGGGAATTGAGAATAACAGTGGTGTTTAGTGCTTTGAACAACATAGTACAGCAGAGAGGACTGCAGCTGCAGATGGAAGAAGATGCTGAGCACACTCCCTCTTCATGGGAGGAGGAGAAGAAACAACATGAGGAGGAGGTACTTGGTGTATCAAAGGCACGAGCAGAAGCTCACATAACTGCTCAGGATTCCTGGGCCTAATCCTGACTTGGTTCAGTTAGATTGAAGCTGTGTACCCATATAATTCCAAATTCTGAACCCACTTGGCCCTGTCATCCCCCAACATAAAGCAGTTCTCCAGACAAGAGTATCCCAATTACAGAGACCCATTGCTCATCTTAAACTTTTATTCTACTATTCATTACAAGTGAGAAGGCCACTTGTCAGGCTGCAGGCAAGAAGGGACAATAGAGGAAAATGGTGCAGAAAAAAAATAAGCTGAAGCTTATCTGACATTGTGTCCAATAGCCATGTATATGCCCTTCTGCTTTATTTTACTTTTTCTACTACTATTTAATGCAAATACAGTGTCTTCATCAACATGAGAGTTGGGCTGCTCATATCTGACTGCTGAGATACTCTTGGTCAATATGGGTTTTGGGTTTTGGAGCCCATCAGGATCCAGCCAAAAACTGCCCCAAGTGCACCTGTCCAGGATCAGACTTGGCAATAGGGACACAAGAGAGTGTATGTGGCACTGACTGAGTGAGAGAGTGAGAAGTGGTAGTGCTTCGAGCAAAGTCCCACTTCTGTTTCCCACTTCCCCAACTTCCCTCTCACCCACACTTTCCTGTTAGCAATAAGCTATGCCCCTCAACTTGAATTTCCCAACTAGTGGAAATAGTTTCTCTACATCTACCTTATCTATTCCCATTAATATCTTGAAAACTCCAATCAAATCACTCCTTAACCTTCTAAATTCCAGGGAATACAAACTCAGTTTGTGTAATCTCCCTTTGTAATTTAACCTTTGGAATCCAAGCATCTTTCTGGCAAATGTACACTTCACTCCCTCCAAGGCTATGTTCTCCTTCCTAAGGTGTGGTGCTCAGAACTGAACACAGTATTCTAGGTGTGGTCTAAACAGGACTTTGTATAGCTATAGCATAAAGCCTACCCTGCCCCCACCCTGCAATATTCTAATCCTCTATATGTAAAGCTGTAAAGCCCAGCATACAATTGGATTTTTTGATTATTTTCTGTTCTTGTCTGCAACATTTTAATGATCCATGTACTTGGATCCCTTGGATCTCCACAGTTTCCAGCTTAAAAAGCGATTTGACCTATCACTTTTAGGTCCAATCTTCATGATATTGGTCAAGCTACTAAAGGAGTATTGAACACAATTATTGGAAGCCCATTATCGGAAGGGTGTTAGTCCTTAGGAAGATTATAGTAAAGATTCACGAAATGAAAAATTAAGGCTTTTATCCACTGTATTAGAGCGGTTAAGAGGGAAATCTAATAGCGGATTTCAACATCATAAAAGATTTTGAAAGGACTGTGAATTAATCCCTTCCCTCATTGCTGAATTGTTAACAAAGAGACATATATTTATGATTACCCATTGAAGAATGAAAGGATGAATTTAAAAGAATTTGTTTTCACATAGATAGTTATTATAACATTATTTATTTTCCACAAGTGGCAAATGAGGTAAATGCTATATCAATTCTTTTAAAAAGAATTGGATTTATTCAAATATTTATTGCATTGTTTATAGTAATAGAACAGTAACTTTAATTACCAACAAGTAAACAGAAAAAATATGTAATTGCATCTTTGGCCATAGTCTGAACTATATAAACTCACTATTCTTTCACTACAAAGAAAAAATATAAAAGGATGCAGGGAAATAACAGGGAATTGGGATATGGCAGATAGCTCCAGTTAAGACACCATTATGATCAGCTAAATGATCTTCTTCCATGACGTCTCTTCAGCCAGTTAGCTGGTGCCATGGACTATTCCCTCACTCCTCGGTGGCAACAACTTTATATTTGATATTCCACACCTGCTGGCCAACCAGCTGCTGTTAAGCATGGATTTCAGGAGGGAGACTAACAAGGCCTAGATAGATGAAGTCTGGGCCTCATATTGCTGATATTGAGTCAGGTTGCTGCCCACCTCAGTTCCTGCTTGCCAAAAGTTAAAATCGGTGCAGCGGAAAGTGTAAACTATGAGTTGCTGCACACACAATCAAATATAACAGCCTGTGCTTTGTTCAAATGTTTCATATTAATAGAACTTCTAAACAAGTCGCATTCTGAATATGACTTTGCAATTAAGCAGTAGTTTGCAAAGCAATTCTTCACCATGAAATATTTAAAACCTATCAATTAAGGTTTTTTTGTTGTGGTTGTTTTGTTTACTTTAATTACATCAGAATTGCTTTGTTTTTTTTAATAAAAAGATATTGATTAGTTATTGATTTTGCAGCCCACAGGCAGCGTAAAATGACCTTGGCTGTCTGGATCATTACATCCTGTGCTGTCAGCTTAATTTGCTCATATCTACTCAATAATATACATATGTCACAGCAGTATACAAAATCAAGCATTAACTCTCTCAGATTGATGACAGCATTTCTATACCAAGGTGAGAACAAATGAATTTTATTTATAAATACTTCACAATGTTGAAAACTCATTTGGTGCAATATTTTACAATTTCAATTAACCGAATATTTTGAAAATGTGTAATTGGATGTCTCAATTGATACATTGGGAATTTAAAAAGCTGATTCACTAATAAAATAGTTGATTTACAGTCTAATTTGTTCTTTTTTTAATCTGTCTTTCTTTCATGTAGGGCCACTGCATTGGCAATCTTTGTATGTAAGGAGTGAACTGGCAACAGAAGATCAACAGAAACGATCAATGCTTGAATACATTACTTGCACTGGTCAACTTAAGTTTAATAAGAGAAGAATTGATCGTTTATGTTGAAACTAATTCTTCTCTAAAAAGGACTGAAATTTATGCTCTTAGCTGCTGTTTCCATGAAAACCATTTTAAAGGGAAACACATGGGGCTAATTGTTTTGGTTTAAAGTTATTACAGAAAACCCAAAGATTTCTTACATCTATAAGCTTTTTTGTTTAACAGGAAATCTCTGAACTTTAGATAGAATCATTACACTTAAGATTGTACAATCATCTATGATACTACTTAGCACGTTACTACATTAACAGTGCATAACATAGCACAAATATCAATGACTGCTGTTAAGAATACAAATTATGTGATTTAATATACTGTCAACTTCCCTTAATACTTTTGTTGGCTTATTTTTGTTAATTCAACATGTACATGAGCAGTTTTTCCAGAAATAGTGCACAACATTCTCATTTGAAAGGTTTATGAATAATTTAGCTTTAATTGAAATTCCACAATTCTGAAAATTGTTTGTTTATGTGTTCGAGATAATTTTCAATTCGCAATCTCAGTAGAATGCCTCACCCACCAAGAGACCATCTTGGAAATTCTGGCACACACTGCACAGGGTTTTCCAGCCAGAAAGCATAAAATGTGCCGAAATTTCCCATATGGAGTATTGATAAGTGAGGTCAGGAGCGGTGTGATATGAAGACTGAGGCCAGAGGTGCTGGGAGCAGAACAGTGAGAGAGTGCAAAAACAAGAGCAAAGAGGTCAGAGAGAGTGAGGCTGGGAGGAAAACAGTCAGAGAATGAGGCTGGGAGTTGGGCAGTCAGAGAAAGCGAGGCCAGGAAAGGAGCGATCAGAGAGAATGAGGTCAATGGGCATGGCCAGAGAGAGCAAAGCTGAGAATGGAGTAGTCAGAGAGGCAAAGCCGAGAGCACAGTTGTTCGAGTGTGCTGTCAAGAATGGAGTGATCACAGAGGACAAAACCGGAAGTGGAGCGGCATCAAGAGCAAAGTCGGGAGCAGAGAGGTAGAAAGAGTAAGGCTGGGAATAGACTGACATATAGACTGGCACTGGGAGGGGAGGGGAGCGGTATATAGCTGAGGCCAGGGGTGGAGCGATAGATAGACCGAGGTCAGGAGGAGAGTGGCATATAGACTGAGGCTGGGAGGAGCGCTGTATATGGACCAAAGCCAGGAGGGGAGTGGTATATAGACCGAGGCTGGGAGGGGAGCTGTATATAGACCAAGTCCAGGAGGAAAGCGGTATATAGACTGAGGCCGGGAGGGAGGTGTATTTAGAGTGGAATTTTCCACTTCTGTTGACGGCGGGTGTCAGGGCAGGTATGAGTGACACCATTTTGAGGAGTGCACCACACATCCCTTCCTGATGTTCCCGTGATCATCTCTGAAGCTTCAACAACTGATTGAGGACCGAGTCCAAAGGGTCAGCATCTGACTTAGACTCAGCAGATTCCTTGCCTCCAGCAGTCCTCTGAGTGCCGGTGACCTTGAGTATCCCTTCCTCCACCTACCGTGGAACAGATTGTGTGCTGTGCTCACCAGGTTGTAATCTGGAGGCTACTCTACATCTAAGTCCCGCCGAGGTGTGTGTCACTGCATTGGTGGAGGGTGTGGGTGAGCACCGCGATGGGCCTTCAATGGTGCTGCCCTCAGGGTCCTCATCCGAGGTGCTCCCAGCACTGGGGTCAGGGTCAAGGTTGCCTGAGGGAGACGTGGCAGATGTGTCTAGGAGAGAGAGTGGAGAATATTAGTGCATGGCAGCTGCATTACACACAGAACAGTGACAGAGACATGATGTGGTGCAGGGTCCTCATGTGGATACTTGTCGCCAACTTCACCATCGCCACAGGAACTGTCCATATCCTTTCTGGCCAGCTTCAACGTGCAACTCTCGAACGGAGGTCCAGCACTCCACCCCCGGTATGGGACCTCGCCCGTTGAGAGTTCAGGAAAATCCGCCTTTCGGCTGACAGGTAAGATGTCTCTTTTCACACCCGCTACCACACATAGGGCAAATATGGGACAATTCCGCCCATAAACCGAGGCTGGGAGGGGAGTAATATATAAACCGAAGCCAGGATGGGAGCGGTATATAGACCAAAGCTAGGATGGGAGCGGTATATAGACCGAGGCCAGGAGGGGAGCAGCATATGGACCAAAGCCAGGAGGGGAGCAATATATAGACCGAGGCCAGGAGGAGAGCGGTATATAGACCCTGGCCAGGGGGGGAGTGGCAAATAGACCGAGGCTGGGAGGGGAGTGGTATATAGACTGAGGCCGGAAGGGGGGGGTGGTATATAGACCGTGGCTGGGAGTGGAATGGTATATAGACTGTGGCTGGGAGGGGAGTGGTATATAGACTGAGGCTGGGGGCGGGGAGAGGTATATAGAGTGAGACTGAGAGGGGAGTGGTATATGGACCGAGGCCAGGAAGGGAGCAATATATAGACCAAGGCCGGGAGGGTAGCAGTAGATGGACTGAGGCTGGGAGGGGAGTGGTATATAAACCAAGGCTCGGAGGGGAGGGATATCTGGACCGAAGCTGGGAAGGGAACGGTACATGTACCAAGGCCGGGAGAGGAGCAATATGTTGACCGAGGGCGGGGGCGAGAGATATATACACCAAGGCCGGGAGGGGAGTGGTATATAGACCAAGGCTCAGAGTGGAACGATGTATAGAGCGAGGCCAGGAGGGGAGCGGTATATGTACCGTGGCCAGGAGGCAAGTGATATATAGACCGAGGCCAAGAGGGGAAGAGTATGTAGACTGAGGCCGGGAGGGGTGCAGTATAAAGATTGAGGTTGGGAGGGGAGCGGTATGTGGACCAAGGCTCAGAGTGGAGCGATATATAGACCGAGGCCAGGAGGGGAGAGGTATGTGGACCGAGGCCGGGAACAGAGCATTATAAAGAGTGAAGCAGGAATTTTTTTTTATCACTCTTTCATGGGATGTGAGTGTTACAGGTAAGGCCAGCATTTGTTGCCCATCCCTAATTGCCCTTGAACTGAATGGCCTGCTAGACCATCGCAGAGGGCAATTAAGAGTCAACTACATTGATGTGGGTCTGGAATCACATATAGGCCAGACCAGATAAAGATGGGAAATTTTCTTCCCTAAAGGATATTGGTAAACCAGATGGGTTTTTACAACAATGTTTGATTGGCTTGCCGTTCTTGGCGGGCAGGACTTTCACTTCCAGGGTGCTTGGTCCCAGGGAAGGCCATCTGCTGTCCGGTTAAGTACCTGAGTGGAACTTAATTTGGCAGGCCTCCCCTAAAAGAGATGAAATAGGGCTCCCACCAGCTCTGTAGCCATTGGGCGAGAGCTCCGACATCACCATTAAATCCAGCCCTACATGTGCAGGAAGAATTGTCAGCTGGAAGAACTTGAGTTCAAGATTTTGGAGCTTCAGTAGCTGTTGATGTCACTTTGATGCATCCATGAAGTTGAGGGCTACATGATTAAGAAGCTTTTGGAGGGGGTCACCCCACAGTGCAAGAATGTGCAGAGGGAATGGTTGACCACCAGGCAGTCAAGGGGGAGCATATAGGTAGTGCAGGAGTCTCCTGAGTGCAACTCACCCTCCAACCAGTATTCATTTCTGAATATTGGTGAAGCTCATGGGTCATCTGGGGATTGTAGCCAGAGCCAGGAACCTTGGGTGGCTCAGCTATACATAGGGCAGGAGAAGGCTGAGAAAGCAATAGCGATTAGTTATTCTATAGATAAGGCACCTGGCAGGCAGTTTTATGGCAGCAGATGTGATTGTATATTGCTCCCCTGGTGCCAGGACCAAGGATGTCACTGAGCTGCTGCAGAACACTCTGAGGGAGAGGCTGAACAGCCAGAGGTTGTGATTCATATCTGTAACAACAGGTAAAAAGAGGGATATAGTTCTGCAGGCAGACTTTAGGGAGCTAGAATGAAGACTAGCAAGCAGGTCCCTAAAGGTACTAATCAGATTATCTTAGTGCCATGCATTAGGGAGTATAGAAATATGAGAATAGAGCAGAAGACTTTGTGGCTGGAGAGATGTTGCTGGAGGGAGAACTTTAGATTTCTTGGACATTAGGACCAGTTCTTAGGGAGGTAGGACCTATTCAGTCTGGATGGTTTGCTAGTTTCATTGAGAAGAATGTAAACTATCCAGGTAAGGGGTTGGGAACTAAGGTGTAGCATTCCAAAGATTTGGGAGAGATAGTACTAGGTGTTAGGTGGGGTCAGAATAAGATGGAATGCAATAAGGTCTAAATTAGGTTTACAGTGCATTTATGTAAATGCACAAAGCATGGTAAATAAGATTCATAAGCTGCAGGTGCAGATAGCCACATGACACATGACTCAAAAATGGGTAGGACTGGATATTAAATATTTTTGGATACAAGGTATTCAGGAAAGACAGAGAAGTAAAGAAAGGAGGATGGGTGGCGGTATTGATTAAGAATAATATTACAGTTCTGGAGAGAGACAAAGCTCTGGAAGGTCAAGTGCAGGATTTATATGGTTAGAGCTAAGAAACAATAGTGTATAATTACACTACTGGGTGTATTTTATAGGCCACCAACTTTGGGAAAGATATACAGGAGCAATTACAGGGAAATTACAGAGAGGTACAAAAACCATAAAGTGGTGATAATGGGTGACTTTAATTATCTGATTATCAACTGGGATAGTAATAGTGTAAAGGTCAGAGAGGGAAAAGAGTTTCTGAAGTGTGTTCAGGAGAATTTTCCAGATCAGTATGTTTCTGGCCCGAAGAGGGAGGATTTCGTTCTGGGGAATGAGGTGGGCCAAGTGAATCAAGTTTTGGGAACATTTAGGGAACAATGATCATAGTGTTATAGGTTTAGGTTAGCCATGGAAAAGGACAAGGAGCAATCTGAAGTAAAAATACTAACTGGAGTAGAGGGCCAATTTCGGATCTATCCTGATAAATTGGAACCAAAGATTGGCAGGCAACACTATAACAGAATAGTTACCCACAGAACTCATTTCTTCCTATCTTGACTCCATTCTCTCTCCACTTGTTCAGTCTCTTCCCACCTACATTCACAATTCCCCTGACACCCAACATCATATCAACAACTTCCAGTTTCTTGGCCCTAACAGTCTCTTCTTTACTGTGGTCATCCAGTCCCTCTACACCTCCATCGCCCACCGGGATGATCTGAGGGCTCTCCACTTCTTCCTTGAACAGAGGCCAGAACAATCCCCATCCACCACCACTCTCCTCCATCTAGCTGAACTTGTTCTCTCACTGAACAATTTCTTCTTTAGCTTGTCTCACTTCCTCCAAATAAAAGGTATAGCTATGGGTCCTGCATGAACCCCAGTTACGCCTATTTTTTTTGTGGGATATGTGGAACATTCCTTGTTCCAGTCCTACTCAGGCCCCCTCCCACAACTCTTTTGCCAGCACATCGATGACTGTATTGTTGCCACTTCATGCTCTCGCCTGGACCTGGACAGAATTATCAATTTTGCTTTCAATTTCAATTTTCATGTGGATCACCTTCACATGATCCATCTCCTACACTTCTCTTCCCTTCCTTGACCTCTCTGTCACCATTTCTGGTGATAGACTGTCCACCAATATTCATTACAATCCCACTGATTCCTACAGCTACTTTGACTACAGCTCCTCAGACCCTGTTTCCTGTAAAGGCCCTATTCCATTCTTCCAGTTCCTCTGCCGCTATTCTGAATATGCTAAATGCCACAATGGCATTCCTGACATGTCTTCCTTTTTCTTTAACTGAGGGTTTCCTGCTGCAATGTTCCAGTGAAGCCCAATGCAAACTGGAGGAACAGCACCTCATCTTCGATTAGGCACTTTATAGTCTTCCGGACTTAACATTGAGTTTAACAACTTCAGACCATGGCCTCTCTCCTCCATCTTTACCCCTTTTTTAATCCAATTATTTTCTTTATTTGCATTTATTTATTGATTTATGTTTATTCTTTTTTTCCCAACCCCCACCCCAACCCCAAAAGGGCCATCTGTCACTTGTTTTTATGTTTTGCTTTCACAGAGCACTTACCCTTGTTCTGCTATGAACACATTCTGCTATATTACCCTTATGCCACTATCATCACGTCCTTTAGTCTTTAATACTCCCTTTGTCCTGTGTCCATGACTTCTTTGTCAGATTTCTCCTTAGCTCCCACCTTTGCCTGATCTTTTATTTTGCTCCATCTACTCCTCTTAAACAGTATAAAACCCATCACATTTCTACTTCTCTTTAGCTCTGAAGAAGGGTCATACAGACTTGCAACATTAATTCTGTTTCTCTCTCCACAGCTGCTGCCAGACCTGCTGAGTTTTTCCAGCATTTTCTGTTTTTATTTCAGATTTTCATTTCAGTATTTTGCCTTTATTTAACAGAATAATATGTTCCCTTTAAGAAGGAGATAGTTACATCCCCATCAGGGCAAAGGTAGGGCAGCCAAAGGCAAAGTTCCCTGGAAGACAAAAGAGATAGAGAGAGAAAGATGAAACAGAAAAGCAATGTGTATAACAGATGTCATGTTGACTATACAAGTGAGGACCAGGTTGACTATAGAAAGTTCAGAGGCAAAGTGAAAAAGGAAATAAGAGAGGCAAAGCCAAAGTATGAACAAATACTGGCAGGCAACATAAAAGTGGCAGATAAATAGTAAAAGTGTATTAAGAGGGAATTTGGGGACAATTAAGAACCAAAAAGGGGATATGTGTATGGAGACAGAGGGCATGACTGAAATACTAAATGAATACTTTGCATTTGTCTTTACCAAAGAAGAAGATGCTACCAAAGTCTTAGTGAAAGAGGAGGTAGTTGAGATATTGGATAGGAGTTTTTGAATAAAGGAGTTATATTAATATTTTCCAATTGAATGGAACCTTGTCTGAATCTAGTAAATTTTGGAAAATGAAAACCAACGTATCAACTATCTCACTAACCACCTCTTTTAAGACACTGGGATGAAGTACATCCGGACTTCAAAAGACCCGGTGATTTTTCAACCTGCAGTTCCAACAATTTGCTAAATACCACTTCCATGGTGATTGTAATTTTCTTGAGTTCCTCCCTCCCTTCCAATTCCTGATTTACAACTATTTCTGGGATGTTACTTATATCCTCTGTAGTGAAGACCGATGCAAAATACCTATTTAATTTGGAGAGGAGCACAGTTAACGTTTCGAGTCCGAATGACCCTTCAACAGAACTAAATAAAAATAGAAGAGAGGTGAAATATAAGCTGGTTTATATTTCACCTCTCTTCTATTTTTACTTAGTTCTGTTGAAGGTTCATTCGGACTCGAAATGTTAACTGTGCTCCTCTCTGCAGATGCTGCCAGACCTGCTGAGTTTTTCCAGGTATTTTTGTTCTTGTTTTGGATTTCCAGCATCCACAGTTTTTTGCTTTTACCTATTTAATTCATCTGCCATCTCCTTGGTTTCCATTATTAACTCCCAGATTCACTTTCTTTAGGACTAACTCTCACTTTGTTAACTCGTTTCTCATTATCTGTCTTTATATTTCTAGCTAGCTTTCTCTTGTACTCTAATTTTTCCTTCCAAATTAATCTTTTAGTCATTCTTTGCTGTTTTTTATATTCTGTCCATTCTTCTGACCTGCCACCCATCTTTGCACAATTATATGCTTTTTCTTGAAGTGTGACACTATCTTTAACTTTTTTAAGTAGCCAATGGATGGTGGATCCACCCCTTGGAATTTTTCTTTCTCATTGGAATGCATCTATTCTGTGTATTCTGAAATATCCCTTTAAATATCTGCCACTGCAACTCTATTGACCTACCCCTTAACCTAAATTGCCAGTTCACTTTTGCTAGCTCTGCTTTCATGGCCTCACAATTGCCCTTACTTAAGTTTGAAATACTAGTCTTGGAGCCATTCTTCTCCACCTCAAACTGAATGTAAAATTCAATCATATTATGATCATTGGAACCGAGGGGTACCTTCACTATGAGGTCATTAATTAATCCTATCGCATTGCACAATACCAGGTCTAGTATGGCCTGCTCCCTGGTTGGCTCCAGAACGTGCTGATCTGGGAAACTATCCAAAAATTTTGTATGAATTCATCATCTATGTTACCTTTGCCCATCTGATTGTTCTAGTCTATATGTATAAGTTTTATATGTATATATAAAATCCCCCATGATAATCGCTGTACCTTCCTGACAAGCTCCCGCTATTTCTTCTTTGATACCCTGTCCTGCCATGTTATTACTGTTAGGGGGCCTGTACACCACTCCCACAAGTGACTTATCATTCCTTATCTCTACCAAAACTGCTTCTATATCCTGATTTCCTGAACTTAGGTCATCCCTCTGTATTGTGCTAATGTCATCTTTAATTAACAGAGCCACCCCTCCACCTTCTCCTGACTTCCTATCCTTCTTAAAAGTCACATACCCTCCAATATTAAGGTCACAATCTATGCCATCCTGCAGCCATGTCTCTGTAATGGCTATTAGATCATACTTATTTATCTGATTTTGCACTATCAGTTCATCAGTTTTGTTTTGTTTCAAATGCTACGTGCATTCAGACACAGAGCCTTAAGTTTTGTCATTTTGTTACTTTTGTAATCTCTAGCCTTATCTGTTCATTTACCTTTAGGCTTGTACTCTCTGTCGCTTCCTGTCACGGTCTGTTTATCATTTTGCATATTGATACCTTCCTCTTTTACCTTGTCTCTACTCTTTGATATACCACATCTTCCCACATTTGATCCCTTGCCCTGACTATTTAGTTTAAAACCCTTTCTACTTCCCTAGTTATGCAGTTCACAAGAACACTCGTCCCATCGTCGTTCAGGTGTAGACTATACCAACGGTATAACTCCCACTTTCCCCAGTACTGGTGCCAATGCAACCCACTTCTCCCACACCAGTCTTTGAGCCACACATGCATCTCTCTAATCTTATTTTCCCTACGCCAATTTGCATGTGTCTCAGATAATAATCCAGAGATTTTTACTTTTGAGGTTCTGCTTCATAATTTGGTGTCTAGCTCCTCATACTGACTATGTAGAGCCTCTTCCCTTGCCCTGCCTATGTCATTGGTATCTACATGGACCATGACAGCTGGATACTCCCCCTCCCACTGTAAGTTCCTCTCCAGCCCTGAGCAGATATCCTGAACCCTGGCACCAAGCAGACAACATAGATTTCTGTACACTCGCTCTTTGCTGCAGAGAACAGTGTCTATCCCCCTCATTATACTGTCCCCTACTACCACTACATCTCTGTTTTATCCCTCTGCTTGAATGGCTACCTGTACCATGGTGCCATGGCAAGTCTGGTCATCCACCTTGAAGACCTCGCTTTTGTCCACACAGGTTGTGAGCACCTCAAACCTGTTTGACAATTGCAAAGATGAGGCTCCTCCACTACTGTCTGCTTGGTCCCATTACCTGCCTCATTCATGGTCATACCCTCCTGTTCCTCACAGCTGACCAAAACAGATGACCCTACTCTAAGAGGTGTGACTGTCTTCTGGAACAAAGTGTCCAAGTATTTCTCCCCCTCCCTTATGTTGCGCAAGATTTGCAGTTTGGCTTCCAGATCAATAATCCTGATCCGGAATTCCTCTAGCTACTTACATTTTCTGCAGACGTGTTTGCCCTGTATCGCCTTGGCATCCAAAACCACCCACACTCCACGGCTGCAATATAACACTTGTCCTGCTGTTGTTACTTATGTTATTTAATTAATTTAATTACTTTCTTGATTAACTTAGAATAACTCCTATGTATATTACAATTTACTGTGCTTATTGAATGCTAGTAACACCTAAAACTAAAAGTTATGCATTTCTTAATTACACAGGCATGTGTTTTAGGTATTTATTTTAATTATTTTATTTTATATTTATTTCCAAGTTTTAGTTCCTTTTATTTACAGATTTGCCTTAACTCTTTTGCCGTAGGATAGCTATTAACACACTATCCCTTACACCAAGCACTTACCGGCCAATCAACTTACTAGTTTCCTGTGATTTCACAGTTTGTTTTTTTTCACTCAGTTTCTTCTGCAGGTGAAATGGTGTGCTCCCAACTCTTGACTGCCTCGCTCCGTTCTGATTCCACTCCAAGGTAGGAAAGGCCGCACTCTAATACCTGGGCTGTATTTATGGCTCCTGACTGCCGCTGTTCCACTCCAGTTCCGCTCTCAAGTAGGAAAAGTCAGCTCTGATCCTTGAGCTGTATTTATGGCATTCCCAACTTCTGACTGCCTCTGCTCTGCTCCGATTCCACTCCCAGGTAGGAAAGCTTCCAATCCTCAGGGGGTACCAAAGGGCTGGACAACTGCAAACGCCACACAATTGTTCAAAAAAGGGTGTAGAGATAAATCCAGCAACTACAGGCCACTCAGTTTAACCTTGGTGGTGGGAAGCTTTTGGGAACAATAGTCCAGGACAAAATTAACAGTTACTTGGACAAGTGTGTATTAATTAGTGAAAGCCAGCATGGATTTGGTACAGACAAATTGTGTTTAACTGACTTGACAGAGTCTTTTGATAGGGTAATGGAGAGTTTTGATGAAGGCAAGTTGTTGATGTAGTATTCATGGGCTTCCAAAGGTGTTTGATAAAATGTCACATAATAGACTTGCCAACAAAGTTAGAGCTCATGGAATAAAAGGCACTTGGGTATACAATTTCAAAATTTGCAGATGACACAAAACTTGGAAATATTGTGAACTGTGAGGAAGATAATGATAGACTTCAAGAGAACATGTACAGGCTGGTGGAATGTGTGAATATGTGACAGATGAAATTTAATGCAGAGAAGTGTGAAGTGTTGCACTTGGTAGGAGGAACAAAGAGAGGCAATATAAAGTAAAGCATACAATACTAAATGGGGTGCAGGAACAAAGAAACCTAAGGGTATATATGCACAAATCATTGCAAATGGCAGGGCAGGTTGAGAACGTGGCTAAAAGGGCAGATGTGCACCCTTGGCTTTATAAGCTTTATAAGAGGCATATAGTGTTCTGAGGTGGTGCTTCTATCTGTGGACTCTATGCATGGTACTTGGTTAGTATATAAGATGCAGTCGTACTCTGGTATCTGCTTAACATTTGTTTATTAGAACCACTTCAAAACAGGTTACAGAGTAGGCATGATGCTCCAGCTTCTCGCTCTCTCTCTCAGAGAGAGAGACAGAGAGTCCAACATGTGACTGACTGATGTCAGTTGTATATCATCATCTATGTCATACATTAGCATACCTCATCTGTTAATCCTTTATACTACATCTCCCCAAGTACACTATCTAATCTTTAACAACATAAAACTATGGCCAAGATTCCAGCCCTGATGTGGCAGGACCCACCGTGGGAGATTCTGCGGCCCAGCCAAAAGTCCTAGCAGCGGGCAGGGCCAGAAAATCCCGCCCTATGTCTTTAACTATTTACATTACATTTCTGTAACTCCCTTTTTACAACCACAGATCCTGCCCCACTCCAACTCCTACTTTTCTCCCTCCCCAAGCCACAGTCCTGAGGGATTCAATCTCCCACAGTATTCTCAACGCTTAGGAAAGATGTCTTGAGACATGAGGGCTTTCTTCTGCACCTGGGAGGCCATCATCATCTGCAGAATAGGACAGGAATTTAACAGCATTGCTAGTAAGCAGGGTGTAGGTTTCAGGATGACTGAACTGCAAGGACAATGAGGACTTTTCAACAAAAGACTGACCCAAGAAAGAAGGCTGAGAAGCATTGACCTTTGTACTCTTTGAGACTAGAAGAGAAGAAATCAAGATACTCTGAAGAAGCTGGGGAAGCTTATATGATCAGCAGCAAGTTCCTTTCTTTCACAGAGACACATCCATTCAATCCTAGGCAGATATTGAAGTTATGCATCTCTCAGTTCTTCAAGAAGTTAGGCCAGAGGTGCTGGATACAGAAGGCACTGCAGCAGACAATGACCATTCCCATGAAGAGCTGCTGGACCTGAATTGGGCCTTCTTAGAAGAAAGTGTTGAGGAAGAATCCCTTGCAGCAGAGTGATCTGTTGGAGGTTGAGGTCCTAGAGGATGGTCGTCCTTCCAATTGATAGACACACCATATGAAGTCTCTGTTGTCTCTTTGGAGGAGTTAGCTCTGTTTCTAGTGGCTGAGCAGCATTCAGATGTTTTTTCCACTGAATCTACCAATGTATTGCCTATCTCTCATTGTCCATGAAGTGTCTTCCAGAGAGCATGCCTTGCCTGAGTCCATGTCAGACTCCATAGAGCTAAAGAACTGGTCACTTCCAGGGGTGAAAGTCAATAGACACTCATACTTGAGTTGTTGCTCCTTCGAAGCATGCAGGGAAAGACCTTCAGAAGAGAAATGGTCTTTACCTCCAGGGAAGACTGTCACAGCCATGTCATTCACTGCTGCATTGAAGACTGAAAAGGCATTGAAGATCTGAGATTTCAATGATCTTAGATGATGAAGGAAAAAAATGACAAAATTCCAGTAAAGCTGTAAGGAAAAGATGAAGAGATGAGTTCCCAATGATATTTCAGGAGGACTGTCTACTTTCTGTAGACAGGGGTAAGACAGCCACACTTCTCTCTGTGTGAGGTTGGTCCACTCTGGGCAATGGGAAGAATTGCTGCGGGAATGGAGTCAAGACAGCATCATCTTCTGCAATGAGGTGAACTTCCTGTAGACGATTAACTCAGAGATAAGATTGCTGTACAGGATTGTGCAGCTTAGGAAGTGCTAAAGCTTCTGCCATAGCTTCTGTGCTGACATCCAGCTCTGGAAGGAAGAAGACATTCAGCTGGGACTAAAGTATGAGCATCCATTGACTTTCACTCCTGGAAGGTACCAGGTCTTTAGCTCTATGGAGTCTGACATGGACTCAGGCAAGGCATGCTTTCTGGAAGACTCTTCATGGACATTGAGAAATAGACTGGGCAATACATTAGTAGATTCAGTGGAAAAAGATCTGAAAATAGCTCAGCTACTAGAAACCGAGCTGACTCCTCTAAAAAGGGAACAGAGACTTCATACGGTGTGTCCATCAACTGGAAAGACAAATCATCCTCTAGGGCCTCAACCTCCAATAGATCAATTAGTGCTTCAAGGGCCTCTTCCTCATTATTTTCCTCTAAGAAGGCCCAGTTCACATCCAGCAGGTTTTCATGGAGCTGGTCAGCCTCTGCCACAGTGCCCTCTGTATCCACCACTTCTGGTCTAACTTTGTGAAGAATTAAGAGGTTCGTAATTTCAATCTCCACCCAGGGTCAAGTGAATGGTGTTTCTGTGAAAGAAAGGAACTTGCTGCTGACCATATAAACTTCCTCAGCTGCTGAAGGCCAAATTTCCATGGGTTCTAAATAAAACGTTGACAATTGTTCCATGAAAGACAGTAAGCTGTTCAAATGATGGGCATCATCAGGTTTTTCTAGGATTCCTAGAGGTGTGCCAACATCGCTACTCAATGGGGATATGCATTAAATGTAGAGAACAAAGAAAGAATCAACAATCTGTCACCCCCTTGTAGTGAAGAAGGGCAATAATCCTGCCTTTAATTGGAAGGTCTGTGCCACTTGGACCTTGTAACTTGCTGTCAGATGGATAAAGGATCATTGGTTGAAGCCAGGTGAGATCATCTGCCAGTATGTTAACAGTAGCTCCAGTATCAATTTTAAAGGTGGTATCAAAGCCTTGAACTTGCACTGTAACTGACCAGTAGTCTAGACTAAGACTATCAATTTCTACTCGGAACTCTGTAATTATCTTGATTCCCCATTTCTTGGATGGAATCTGTTTGATAAATATTTTCTTGTCTTCTAGCTCGATTAAAGTCGTTGGATTTGCAGAAATTTGCCACACTGGAAACATTCCACTCCCCCTGCTGGGCAATCCTGGCATCATGTTGGTTTTACGTGCTACAATGCAAGCATCTCAAAATGTCTGCCAGCGTGGAATCTCCCACCCTTTTGTCTGGTTTGGCAGCTTTCTTGTGGCTGGGGCTACTTAGTCAACGGAGTCATGTGAAGCCTCAGAGTCACGCCGTATTATAGCCCAATTAAATTCTCTCAGCCTGGCCTGCCTCATATACTGGACTGTTTGATCCAAAGTAAGGTCATCTTTGGTCTGCAGAAAGTTGGAGAGTTTTTCATCCCGAACACCCATGAATATGTGATCTATGGGTTGATGTGTTCTTCAGTGCCCTGTAGCCATAAAAACAAGCTAGACAGTACAGGTTGGTTAGAAAAAATTCAATTGATTCCCCAGGTTGTTGAGACTTCTGGTTCAAACATGCTCACTCAATTACTAAGTTTCACTTCAGGCTAAAATAGGTGTCAAAGGCTTTGAGTATGGTCTCAAAGTCTGCAATGGACTTCTTCACATACTGCCTCAGGAGAACATTGTCTGCTACTGGACCTACAGTATAAAGAAAGGAATTGACTTGATGCTTCTGCTATTTAGATTGAAAGCCTGATGCTGCTCAATACTGGAGAAAATGGCATTTTCCATAATTCCCAATGCTGGCCTCTCTGTGGGCCCTCAAAGCAGTCAAATGGCAGAGACTGCTCACCCGGTACGGCCATCGTGATCTCTCCAGTGTGCCTCCTCCTTCCGTCGATTCATTATGAGCTGTTATCAAAGTTTTTTTCAGTCTGTGGTTCCTTCAATAACACCAATGTATTTTTTATGTCGACGTCTCCAATGCTGTCACCATGTCCTGAGATGGTCCTTCTATCTGTGGACTCTAGGCATGGTATTTGGTTAGTAGACAGGCTGTAATCATATTTTGGTACCTGCTTAACACTTGTTTGTTAGTATTACTTCTGGACAGGTTACAGAGTAGGCATGTTGATCCTAGGCATGGTGTCCAACCTCTCTCTCTCTAGAGAGAGAGAGTCTAACACATGACTGACTGATGTCAGTGCTATATCATCATCTACGTCATACATTATCATATCCCATCTGTTAACCCTTTATGCTACATAGAGTACAAAAGCAAGAAACTGGTTCAGCCTTAACTGGAGTATTGTATCCAATTCTGGAAATCACATTTTAGGAAGGATGTGAAGGCCTTAAAAAGGCTGCAGAAGAGATTTATGAGAATGGTCACAGGGATGAGGGAATTCAGTCACATGGATAAATTGGACAAGCTAGGTGTTGTTCTCCTTAGAGAAGAGCAGCTTGAGGAGATTTGATAGCTGTATTCAAAATCACGAGAAATCTTGACAGAGTAGATAGAAAGAAACTGCTTCCATTGGTGGAAGAGTTGAGAACCAGAGGATACCGATTTAAGATGATTGTCATGAGGAAAAACACATTTTACACAGCAAGTGATTAGGATCTGGAATGCACTGCATTCCTGGATAACTGTGAAAAAAATTAAGAAGTATTTTAAGCGCTTTATCTATGATGAATCATGAAATTGGCTTCTTTCTTTTTGTCATGGTATGCTGATAGACAACTAGAATTACCCATTTCAACAATTGTTATAATTATAGTAGATCTTAATTGTCCAAAATTAGGCTAGGATGGGGAAATGTTTGTGGTGAAAAGAAAAGGTATTTTTCCAGTGTGTTTGGGATCATTTTCTCAATGTATTACTATTATTTCAAGGGACCTTGCTCAGATTAAATAGAAGGAAAAGATGCCATATATCACAGGAATAAGAGTAAGAAATTGTTACAGCGAAATGGCCTACCTTCAGCTCCTATTTCTTACGTCCTTAGGCGACGGATGGGTTAAAAAAAATCCAGTATGTTGGCATCAAAGAAAGAATATGGAACAATAAAGGAATGCCTTGAAAGTTAGGGTTCCCTGGATAAATAAGCAAAATAGAACAAATTCTAAACTTAGAAAAAATCATTTAGCATTTAGAGGTAGATTACAAAAATGAAGATGAGGTTCCATATTTTATGTGCCTGAATATAATCCAATGACAATGTGCTATAGAACCTAAGCCAATACTTCCTCTACATGTTCCTGCAGTGGCAGGAGTTTGTGGGACAATTTGGATCCATTACAGGTGCTGGGATGCAAGTAACCCTCAATCTGCCCACAGGGATCTGAGATAGCCCAGCTGCCTGCTACACCACTTCAGCAGTTATAGAGGCAACCTGCACCTGTCTGCTTTTTCATACAACTGTTGTCATCAGAGAGGATCCAGGTTTGTTCAGTCCTTTGAAATATCAACATCATCCATGCAAATTCTACATCTTCAAAGCTTCACTGATCTGCAGGACATACAACCTGGTTATCTTTCACTGATACACTTAATATAATAGAGTTTCTACTGCCCCTTCAGTAAACTGAGGTACGGTGTTATTGAAATCACTTCCAAATGGACATGGCTACACCATGATGCTATTCCATGATTTCTCTTTGCCAATACAAATATGTCCTTTTAAAACATACACAAGTAAATGATTTCCGGTAATACAAAAGCAAAATACTGCAGATGTTGAAAATCTGAAATAAGAACAAAAACAAGCTGGAAAGGCTCAGTAGGTCAGACAGCATCTTTGGAGCGAAACAGAGTTAACATTTCAGGTTGATGACCTACATCAGAACATAAGAAATAGGAACAGGAGTCAACCATTCAGCCCCTCGAGCCTGCTCTGCCATTCAATAAGATCATGGCTGATCTTCTTGTGTTTCAATTTCCACATTCCCATCTAACCCTAATAACCTTTGATTCCCTTGCCTAACAAAAATCTATCTGCCTCTGTCTTAAAAATATTCAGTGACCCTGCCTCCACCGCCTTCTGAGGCAGAGAGTCCCAAAGTCGCACAACCCTCTGAGAGAAAAAATTCTCCTCATCTCTGCCCTGAAAGGGTGACCCCTAATTTTAAAACAGTGCCCCCTAGTTCTGGACTCACCCACAAGAGGAGACATTCTTTTGACGTCCACATTGTCAAGGTCTTTCAGGATCTTATATACTTCAATTAAATCACGCCTCATTCTTCTAAACTCCAGTGGAAACAAGCCCAGTCTGTCCAACCTTTCCTCATAAGATAACCCACTCATTCCAGCTATCAACTAGTAAACCTCCTTTGAACCTCCAATGCATTTACATCCTACCTTAAAAAAGGAGACCAAAACTGCACGCAGCATTGGGGTGCAGTCTCACCAATGCCCTGTATAACTGAAGCAGAACATCCTTGCTTTTATCTCCAATCCCTTTCATAATAAAGGATAGCATTCCATTAGCCTTCTTAATTACTTGCTGTACCTGCATACTAACTTTTTGTGACTCATGTACTAGAACATCTAGATCCCTCTGCACCTAGAATTATGCACCCGTTCTCCATTTAAGTAATACTCTGTTTTTTTGTTCTTCCTGCCAAAGCGAACAACTTTACATTTTCCCACATTGAACTCCATTTGCCAGATCTTTGCCCACTTATTTTATTGTAACACATTACATTGGAGGAAAATGTAACTGGGCTAATTAGTAAGTTTGCAGACAACACTAAGGTTGGAGGAGTTGCAGATAGTGAAGAGGATTGTCAAAGGATACAACGGGATATAGATCGGTTGGAGACTTGGGCGGAGAAATGGCAGATGGAGTTTAATCCGGACAAATGCGAGGTAATGCATTTTGGAAGGTCTAATACAGACAGGAATTATACAGTAAATGGCAGAACCCTTAAGTGCATCGACGGGCAGAGGGATCTGGGTGTACAGGTCCACAGGTCACTGAAAGTGGCAACACAGGTGGATAAGGTAGTCAGGAAGGCATATGGCATGCTTGCCTTCATTGGCAGGGGTACTGAGTATAAAAGCTGGGAAGTCATGCGGCAGCTGTATAGGCCACACTTGGAATATTGTGTGCAATTCTGGTCACCACATTACCAGAAGGATATGGAGGCATTGGAGTGGGTGCAGAGGAGATTTACCAGGATGCTGCCTGGTCTGGAGGTTATTAGCTATGAGGAGAGGTTGGAGAAACTCGGATTGTTCTCACCAGAGCGACGGAGATTGAGGGGGCGACTTGATAGAAGTTTACAAAATTATGAGTGGCATGGACAGAGTAGATAGTCAGAAGCTTTTTCCCAGGGTGGAAGAGTCAATTACTAGGGGACATAGATGTAAGGTGAGAGGAGAAAATTATAAAGGAGATGTGCTGGGCAAGTTTTTTACGCAGAGGTTAGTGAGTGTCTGGAATTCGCTGCCAGAGGAGGTGGTGGAAGCAGGTACGATAGTGGTGTTTAAGAGGCAGCTTGACAAATACATGAATAGGATGGGAATAGAGGGATTCGGACCCCGGAAGTGCAAAATGTTTTAGTTGACGGGCAATATGATTGGCGCAGGCTTGGAGGGCCGAAGGGCCTGTTCCTGTGCTGTACTTTTCTTTGTTCTTTGTTCTTATTCAACCTATCTATATCCATCTGCAACCTCCTCATGTCCTCTTCACAACATACTTTCCTACATATCTTTGTGTCATCTGCAAATTTAGCTACCATGTCTTCACTCCCCTCATCTAAGTCATTGATGTAAATCATAAAAAGTTGAGGCCCCAGTGCAGACCCCTGTGAGACTACATTCATCAAATCCTGCCAATCAGAATAAGACCCATTTATGTATATTCTCTGCTTTCTGCCAGCCAGCCAATCTTCTATCCATGCTAATATGTTACCCACATCACCATGCGCTTTTATTTTCTGTAATAATCTTTGATGTGGCACCTTATCAAATGCCTTCTGGAAATCTAAGTACAGTACATCTGCGGGCTCCCCTTTATCCATTACGCATGTTCCTCCTTCAAAAAACTCCAATAAATTTGTTAAACATGATGACTCACAAAACCATGCTGACTCTTCCCTACTGCCTTGAGCTCTTCTAAGTGCCCAGCTATAATCTCCTTAATGATCGATTCTAATAGCTTCCCCATGACAGACATCAAGATAACTGGCCTATAGTTCCCTGTTTTCTGCCTCCCCTCTTGAATAGAGAAGTTTATTTGCTACTTTCCAATCTGGTGGAACCTTTCCAGAATCTAATGAATTTTGGAAATTAACACTAGCGAATCAACTACCTCATTAGCCACCTCTTTTAAGACCCTAGGATGTAGTCCATCGGGACCCGGAGACTTGCCAGCCTGAAGCTCCATCAATTTGCTCATTACCGTTTCCCTAGTGATTTCAATTTCACCAAGTTCCTTTCTCCCGTTCACCTCCTCATTTGCAGCTATTACTGGAATGTTTTTTGTATCCTCCATAGTGAACACAGAAGCAAAATATTTGTTCATTTCCTCCGCCAAACACACTAGTAACTCACCATTGTCACTCTCTAGAGGACCAACACTCACTTTACTTACTCTTTTCCTTTTTAAATACCTGTAGAAACTCTTGCCATCTGTTTTCACATTTCAAGCTAGCTTTCTCTCATACTCTAATTTCTTTCTCCTGATTAACTTTTTAGTCATTCTCCGCTGTTCTTTATATTCTGTCCAGTCGTCTGTCCTGTCACTCATCTTTGCGGAGTTGTTTGCTTTTTCCTTAAGTTTGATGCTTTCCTTAACATTTTTAGTTAGCCAGAGATGGTGGGTCCTCCCCTTAAAGTTTTTCTTTATAGTAGGAACGTGCTTATTCTGAATAATCTGAAATATCTCCTTATATGTCTGCCACTGCTTCTCTATTGATCTATCCTTTAGCCTAGTTTCCCAGTACCCTCCAGATAGCTCAGTTTTCATCCCCACGTCGTTTCCCCTATTTAAGTTAAAATACTAGTCTTAGACCCGCTCTTCTCCCTTTCAAACTGGATGTAAAATTCAATCATATTGTGGTCGCTGCTACAGGGGTGCCTTTACTCTGAGGGCACTAATTAATCCTGTCATGTTACACAATACCAAGTCTAAAATAACCTGCTCTCTGGTCGGTCCCGGAACATGCTGCTCTAAGAAACTATCTCAAAAGCATTCTTAGAACTCCTCATCCAAGCCATTACTGCCAATCTGATTTTTCAGTTTATGTGTAGATTAAAATCACCCATGATTATTGCCATCCCTTTATCACAAGCACACAATATTTTCTCTTGAATACTTTGTCCTGCACTGTGGCTACTGTTAGGGGGCCTGTAGACCACTCCCACTAATGACTTTTCCCCCTACTATCCCTCATCTCCACTCAAACCAATTCTACATCCTGATCTCCTAAATCAAGGTAATCTCTAACTACTGCGCCAATGCCCTGTTTGATTATCACTGCTACCTCCACCTTTACCTAGCTTCCTATTTTTCTTGAATGTCATGTACCTCTCAATATTAAGGACCCAATCATTGTCATCCTGAAGCCACATCTCTGCAATTGCTATCAGATCATATTTATTTACTTCAACGTGGGCCATGAATTCATTTACTTTGTTTATGAATGCTACGTGCAATCAGTTTCTTCAGTTTTGTCTTTTTGTTACCTTTGTAACATCTAGTCTTGACTGTTGATGTATTCTTAGGTTTCTTCTCTCTGTCCCTTCCTGCCATTCTCTGACCCTCATTTCTCATATTACTATTCTGCTCTCCTGTCTTGACTCTACACCTTTAATTTTTACCTCTACCCAAGCTTTATCCCTCATCCCTCTTGTTTAGTTCAAAGCCCTCTCTACTTCCCTAGTTATGCAATTTGCGAGGACACTCGCCCCAGCACGATTCAGGTGTAACTCGTCCTAACGGTACAGCTCCCGCTTTCCCCAGCACATTGCTAGTGCCCCACAAACCCGGAATCCACTTCTCTCACACCAGTCTTTGAGCCACGTATTCGTCTCTCTAACCTTATTTGTCCTATGCCAATTTTCACGTGGCTTAGCTAATAATCGGGAGATTATCACCTTTGAGGTTCTGCTTCTTAATTTGGTACCTAGCTCCTCATACTGACTTTCCAGAACCTCTTTCCTATTTCTACCTATGTTATTGGTACCTATGTGGACCATGAAAACTGGATCCTCCCCCCCCACTGCAAATTCCTCTCCAGCCCTGAGCGGATGTCCCGAACTGTGGCACCGGGCAGGCAACATAGCCGTCTAGACTCTCGCTCTTTGCTGCAGAGAACAGTGTCAATCCCTCTCACTATACTATTCCCTACTACCACTACATTCCTTTTTGCTCCCCCAGCTTGAACGGCTTCCTGTGCCACAGTGCCGTGGCCAGCCAGCTCATCCACCTTGCAGACTTCGCTTTCATCCACACAGGTTGTGAGCACCTAAAACCTGTTTGACAATTGCAAAGTCTGAGGCTCTTCCACTACTATGGGGCAGGAGGAACTGGCACAAAACACATCAATAATTTTCGATCACTCTGCACCTGCATGACCAACTTTGTAACCAGCAATTTTGTACAATATGATATTATAAGCAAGACCAACAGCAAATTGATCTATCACAATGCACCTGTAAGAATTAAATTTTAATATATCTCAAGCAGCTAACCACTCATTTAACCAAAATCAGTAAGAAATGTTCATGGTATAGTATGCAAAACTGTTAAGCAATGGTTCAGTGGAAAATTTTCATCCCATTTCACTGACAACCCCCAACAGGACCTTGTTGTTTGTATAGTGGAAATGTATGCCTTTAATTGATCAATCAGGGTGCTGCACAAACATGTTCTGGGGGCAACATATGGCATTGCAGAATAAAACACATAACTTTAGTATCAACAACAGAGTATATGGCAGGATGATTGAGCAAAAACGCAACAATTTAAAACAAGGCATTAAGATAAGACATTAAATTACCAGTAGAGGACTGAATGAGTGGAATGAAAGTAATTCATGTTATTAGATATATGCAAAGGAAAATGGTAGTCAAACAGAAAAATATTAAGGGGCTGAAACTTCGACTCGGCAAGCAGGGGCGGGGTCTGCTCGCCGAGGCTTAAAATGACGTGGAGTAACGTCGGGCATACATCTCAACGTCACAGGGCATCATTTCGATTTTCAGTTCGCCGTGCTCATCTGCGCGCCCGCCGAACTGTCAAAGGCCTGTTAACACCATTAATTAATTAATTAAACCTATTAGGAAAGCTGTCCGTCCAACCTTAAGGTTGGTGGGCAGGTGAAGAACCCAGACGGCCTTCACATTTTTCATGGAACCTCATCCACGGGCGGCATGAGGTTTCATGAAAGGTTTATAAATTAAATAATTTTTTTCATTAAAGTTCATTGACATGTCCCAGCTCGTGTGACACTGTCACATGAGGGGACATATCTTAAGTTTTTTTCTTTCCTTTATTAAAATTTTTAAAACCTCTGCGCTCTTTTGCACTCCCGACTCAGGGAACCGCACCCCTCCACGCACCCCCCCCGCCCGCACAGGAAGCACGCAGCGCTTCTGGGCATGCTTCACACTGGGCAGGCCTTAATTGGCCTGCCTACGTAAAATCGGGTCCACACCCGCCCATGCCTACCCCCACACAACCCCCCCAACAGGGGGAAAATTCTAACCAAGGAGAAGTTAGCAGCAAAAATGGTATAAATGAAAATAGTAGGCTAATGCAAGCTAAATTGTACAGACCAATATCAAAGGGAGGGTATCACAAGTATGAATTTTCCAGGGGCCAAATTGACCTATCCTAATTACCACGGTTTCTAAGGTTATGCATCAATTTGCCTTTAGCAAGAATCCAAGGTGATAAAATATAAGTTGAATCAAAGGGCAGAGCTTTACAGGGAAGGAACAGGTGGTATGGGCAGATGTGGGCAATTGGCCACTCCAACCCAGTCCCGTCATCCTGCAAAAATTTAACGTCCGTTGGGATGTTAATTGCCAAGTGAAGAGGCTTCCGCTCCATCTGCCTCTGAGAGCTGACAGCCAATCAAATGGACCCAGCAGCACCATTAGGAGTGGTGGCCACTGCTGGAACTGCACCAATCCTCAATGAGGATCATTGCTGCCAGGCTGGCAGGCCCCAGAAAGGGGGATCAGGTGATGGGTTGGATAGGGAAGGGGGGAGGAGAAAATCTGGAGTGGTCAAAACATGGTGGGGGGTGCCTCCGAAGGAAACAATAAAAGTGGCACCCCCTTCTTGCCATATGCCCAATTAGCGTTACCTGTCAGGTTTCCCACCCATCTCTGGCCTTAGCCCGCCACCCATAATGTAGCAACTGAGGCAGGGAGTGGTCATAAATGGCTATTAATTGGCCACTTAAGGGTCTCAATTGGCACAAGGATGCTGGGACACCTGATGCCTCCCATGCTACTTGTAAAATTATGGTGGGTCAGCACTGGGAAACACACTATTGCAAAAATCTATTTCATGATGTATATGTTTTAGAATATAACCTTTAGTTTTTGGAATTAAAGTTTTAACTGTAGAAAAATGGGGGCATCTGATTGAGAAACCGGTAAGCAACCTTGAAGTAAATGCAATTCAGACAAGCTTGGTGTTAATTACAATTAAAAGCTAACTTATGTTTGTCTTTCAAGGTCAGAGTTTATGTTGAAAAAAACTTGAGAAGTTAACAACATCTCTAAGTATGTAACAGAGTCAGGGAGTCTGAAGAAAGGGTCATAAAACTCCATTAGCAATATAAATTATTTATATGGGTTACTGAATCAAAGAGTAGCATGGAAGATAAAATGATTTGTTTACATTCCTGTTTAAGAACATCCGGGAGCAGGGCACATCATCATGGAAATGGGATGTGCGGTAGAAGTTTAATTTATCTTTGTGTGTTTGCTAACAGAAGCAAACAGTGGCATAGCCAGTTTCAACTTTGGCCTAGGTGTAGATCGCACTCACTGAGTTGGGAGAGCCAAATAAATGTTAGTAAGTCTGTATATCAAGCAGAGAAAATACTAACTTCACCATTCACCATGTGGAATCCGGGTGAGCCTCTATCTCAGTTTGGATTTTCTGAGGGGAAAGCAGCTGGAAGATTTGCTCCAGCTTGCAGCCAGTGGAACAAATCTACAGTGGTTCACTCAGAACTTTGTGGCAGAAAGCAGGGTAGCTTAGGAAGCTGTGGGAAGGCAGTTGGGTATCTGCCAGCAACCCAAACAAAGAGCTAAGGCATCCACAGTCCTGGATTCTGTAAAGAAAAGATGGAGGGTCGCATAACCAAAAAAGCTAATGGAAGGGCCCCAAAGAATCTTACCTTAGAAGATAGTAGGAACACTGAGGCGAATTCAATAAAGTTGTGGCATATGTTTGGGTTGGTCTCAGGAAAAGTGAATGAACCTTCAAAATGTCATAAAATAAGGGATCCCATGGGGGGTGGGGAGAATAAATAGTAGAACTGGGTTTATAGCATAAGTCTTTATAAACTATATTGTTAAGTTAGTGGTGCTTGCTTTCTTTAATTTTGCTTTATATACAATAAAGTTTTTGTTTAAAAATGTGAAATCTTATGGCATAGTTCTGTCAGTTAATTGCTGAGTGTTCGGATTTCTTCTTTAAATGCTAACAGCCCCTAACAGGATTAGAACAACACCCATGGCATTTTATGGAACCCACCACCCCCACCTGCAAACCTGCTCACAGGGGAGCATACAATTCTGTCCCTAAAAACTGAATATTAACAGAGAATCAAAGTATTATTTCAGAGGGAAACTCCCAACAACATTTGAAGTGATGAAGAGATTCAACATGTGTGAAAATAAGTATGATCAATATTAATCACATACTCTATATCATAAAACCACATTTTATATCAAAGATTACTTTATTTGTTGATAGAAATATAGGATAATTTTTTAAAAGTCTGACAACAGTACTCTTAAGTGACTTAAACAGCAGTTCTTAAAATAGCTGAACATTTATATAACTCCACCTTGCAAATTTCAAAACTATCAGAAAGGAGTCATGCTGTCTGAAAGTAGCCCACCAGAACAATCAGCTTAAACATGTGTGAACGGCCCATCCCATGAACTACTCAGAGACATCCAGGAATAAAAGCAAAAAACTGCAGATGCTGGAAATCCAAAACAAAAACAAAAATACCTGGAAAAACTCAGCAGGTCTGACAGCATCTGCGGAGAGAAATACAGTTAACGTTTCGAGTCCGAATGACTCTTCAACAGACCTGCTGAGTACATCCAGGAATAATCTGTGTATTCAGGTGGGTGAACACAAAGATAACTATACATTTTTTATTGTATACAACCATAATCAAAATTAATTTCTTCGTGCCTTTGAAACCCATGGGAATTTTTTTAAAAAATATGCTCAGTATAAATTCTTCTCTTTGAGCTCTCTGACCCACAGCACTGCAATCTCCACTGCAGGTAGGGCAAGGAAGCAGGTCCTAAATCCACCCCAGCAAGATCAGGGATCAAACCCCAAGTCATTAGCACCAATCATTTAGCAAACTACCCCCAACAGAACCTGAGGTGCCATGGCAACATGTACATCATAGCCTGAAGTGATGGCAGAGGCTCCAATTGCTTTCCATCACATAGTTGACTAGAGATTGTCCCTGTTTTTACTACCTGCCATATGTTAGAACGATTTACAAACTGGCCACATTATGAATGCAACTTCCTTGGCCATCAAATCCTGGCAAGGGGCTTGAACACAGAGTTCCTGGTTCAGAAGCAGGGATGCTACCCACTGCACCACATGATCTCAGAGGTATAAATTGCTACCAGTAATTAGATAGAGTGATCCAGCAACTCTATCAAAATAAGTTGTTTCAAATAAGATTGGAATAAACAGCATGTGATAAAGAAAACATGGTTACAAAGATTAGAACAATGTAGGTAACTCAAATGGAAGTTGTTTAAGAATACAATTTTAACAATAATTCCTTTGTACAATGACTATATCTACAGTATTTCTAAAATACCTCATGTATGAAAGAATTGCTTTAAAAAAAACATATTTTATATTTTATCAGATGTACGTGGAGGCTTTAGTATATTTGAACAATCCTTGTACTTATTGGAAAAATAAATTTGGAAGCTGAGACAGATCATTATTGATATTGCATTAGTTTCAGCAACCAATCATCCTCAGCATGTTTAGCTTACCATATTTCACAGAGTTAGGACAATGCTGTTCACATTGGACCAGGTTTTATTATCTATAAATGACCTTGACTTGGTAACCATCCTGAGTCACAGTTTGTGGAGAAATATAATACTGCCGATATTGATCTTCTAATCCTCTGTCAACCAGATCTGGTCTGGCCCTTTATGTTGCTTGCCCTAAGAGACATCACTGCTAGAGGTGAAGTAACTGCAGTTATTGAAAATCCAAAGTCAATTGCATTATGGAACTCAGTTTCTCTTAAGGGATGGTCTCTCACTTCATGATCTGCTCACACAGTACCTTAGCTTCATTCCACTTTGACAGATGCTTTTAATTTTACAATGGAGATTATTTAATGTAAATTAAGATTGGATTTCAACTCAAATTATCTGTTTTGTATTTATGTTCACAAAAATTGTTGTGAAATATATTCAACTATTTCATTTCATTGAGCATTTTCAGCACAAATAGTCCAGATGTCTTTGACGTGTACAGTGATGCAATTTTATTTAAGTATTGAATTTGAATACAAACATGCAACTTAATTCCACCTTGTAATGTATACTAAATGCATTAATTTAAGGGTTTTTTTTTCTATAGTTTTCTTCACACAGCTTTGAAAAAAAAATCTAATATCATGTAATAAGTTTTCTGGTTTCCAAAGTCAGGAATGAAAATACTAGGGAATTTAGAATTATTTTTCTTTTTTTGATTCAACAATAGATATTGTCAGTTAAGGCTAACATAATTCAGAGTTCATCATCATCTGGTTTTTATAATGACTATCATCACAATCCTTTTGAATACCACAAATTACTTTTTTTTGAGAAGTCACAATGTCAGAAAATGACTTTTGCAGAGGTTTTGTAAGTATTTAGTATTCATGAGCTGTGCAATTAGTATTCTGCTGTTGCAGTTTTTTAAAACACAAAGAATTCTAATAGACATGTAAGGCTGCTGTTTTTGCAGGAGAATAACAGTATGGCCTGGATTTTCAGCAGTGAGAGTCATGAACATTCCCAGCTCGTCCTGTCCGCCTTGGGAGAAAATGCCCACAAAGATGGGATTTTCATTGCGGGGGTGTGGGATTTGGCGAGCCGAGCTGGGAGAAAGTTCAGAGGCAGCCATAGGAGCTGCTGGGTGCAGAGGTGGTTTGTTTAAAATGGCTACATTGACGCTGTGGGACTTTGTCCCAGTTAAAATAAAAACAGAAAGGCCCTTCAGCCCTCACCCCTCATACCCCTCATTCCCCACACACTCCCCATGCTCCAGCCATGCCACCTCATGCCCTCACCCACCCCCTATGGCCCCTTGTGTCCCCATTCAAACCTATGGCACTTCCATTCCCATTCGCCCACTATACACTCTATAGAAGCAATGAACCCTAACATGACAGTAGGATGTGTAAAAAAGGACTTAAAAAAACAGTCATTCATTCCTAAAAATAGATTTTCCGACAGCCCAATAAGAGTGTCAATCATTCAGGCCCTTTAAAATTTCAATAGTAGAAACTGTAAGCAGTTGAAACTCCTTTATCTTGTATAAATAAATATTGACAGAAGAGGTCAGAGAGATAGAGCTGTCAATCAAGCAATGTTTTCGCTGGGGCTCAGCTCACGATAACTGAACAGGGATGAAGGGGTGTAGGAAATAATGGAGGTCAGGATTTGTGCAGCAGGCTTGGGAATATTTGTTTTTTTTTGGAGGGTGGATATCACCCAACCACCATTGAGGGCATTGGAGAAAATAGAGTAATGAGGTGACACCAACAAAGTTAGCATCTTGGCAGTGCTTGGAGTAAATCAAGGACAGAGGTATATCACATTGTGCAGGTGCAACTACGTGGTCTTAGTGATGGATAAGATTTAGATTTTGGAATGCAGCTCAGGATTGAATAACATGATGAGATTGCGCACAGCATGGTTCAAAGTGGCAAGCAGTCAGAGAGGGGCCAGAGTCAGTGACAAAAAAGCGAAGTTTCAGTTTTTCTTAATATTCAATAGGAGGAAATTGTAAATCATTTACAAATTAATATAAGATAAATATACCTTGCAAAAGAAATAAAAAATAAAATTGGGTACATTTTCAGCTTTGTGTTAATGGAATGTAGTGGGAACATGTATCAGGATTTCAGATGTACCTGATTTACAGGCCCATGTTTTTCTTTAATCATTAAAATGACTGGATGAAAATTCGCAGGTCTGTAAATCAAGAGTCATTAATTCCTCACATGCATTCCCTGCATGCAACATTGTGCTTTAAATGCTAAAGACAGAAGTTTAATCCCATGGGGCGTCGGGTCATCGGGCAGGCATGGCGGGCGGGCCCAGGAGTGGCTGGGAAACAGTCCACTGCCCGCAATCGGTCCTCGACCGCAATTTCACACTTACTGGCCAATTAACGGCCAGCCGGCGTGAAAGGTGCACTGAGAAGCTCAGCGCTGCTGGGGTGAAGTGGGGAGGAGTCTGAGCACAAAAGTCTGCATATGCGCAGGGGAATGCGCACTGAGAGCTCCCTGAAGGCAGGGAGCTGCATTAGGGAACTGAACAGTTTTAAAATCAAAAAGAAAGATTTTTAAACCTGAAAAAAACATCCCGACATAAGACTCACTCACAATAACATAAACAGAATAAAAATTCTGCCCAAAAATGTATGTTTATTTTTTATTTAATTGTGGAAACCTCATCCCGCCCGTGGATGAGGTTTCCTGAAAAATCCAAAGGCTGCCTGGCCAATTCGCCCGCCCACCAACCATAACATTGGATGGGCAGTGAAAAATAGCTTTTAATTAATGGATTAATGTCCTTAACAGGCCTCTCAATTGTCAGCAGGCGTGCTGCTGACCCTTGCGCGCCCGCCGACCGAAACATCACGCAAGTGCGCGATGACATCAGGACTCTCGCTTGACATCATCGTGTTTTGTTTACACGCGATCGAGTCGGGCGCCCGCCTGCCCACGGAATGTAAAATCCTGCCCCATGGTACTTTCTGATGCTGCATTGCATAAATCTTAATCAGTAATCGAATGAGTAGATGGGGAAAGAACA